>NC_090758.1:66182880-66195380 GCF_036898095.1 Palaemon carinicauda | reverse complement strand
TTAGGTAACCTCTTTACCTTCTTTATTTCATATACATTAACTCTCTCTCTCTCTCTCTCTCTCTCTCTCTCTCTCTCTCTCTCTCTCTCTCTCTCTCTCTCTCTCTCTCTCCCTTGTGAATGAGAGAGCAAGCAAAATGATTATTATGAATTCTATCCTTTACTGAAACCTTAAAATATCATTCACTTATGCAAGTGAACAGAACGTGACAGGCTTTTGGTTTTATCTATTGATTACCTTAAGGCAAATGACAGGGTGCCCAAGCGCAAGCTGAGAGCAGTTTCGAAGGTACGCTGTTGCCGGAAAGTTATGCTCAAAGCAATAAAATGTTTGTAATCGTGTACAAAGAATATATTTAAAACTGATATAATTAATGCTGATTCCGGCTTGCTCTATGGTTCTCCTTCAAGTTTTCTGTTAATTATTGTGTACCGTATATACAGGAAATAGTAAAAAATATAAAGTTGCTATAGATAGGGACGTTTTTTTAGGAATGTTGCACGTATCATTAATAATGGACGATACAGTTTTTTAGCCACAGTATACTGTATGTGTGAACAGAAATGTAGAGTAGGTACCCATTGCTGTAAAGATTACAGAATGGAAATAAATGGTAATGATAGGGAAAAATCTCCTTTACGTGGTCACAATACCAAGATCTGTTATTCACAAAAATATCTGTATTCAGGGGCTTGGTTTTAAAATTCAGGGAAAATGGCCAAGGTAATTTCATTATACAAAAAAGCTAACAGAGCAGTAGTGAACGATTTTCTCTGTTTTGGGCTTACAAGAGTCAGATGCCCTTAAAGAATATAAAATTAGTATTCGAGAGAGCTAGGATATTATCATTATTATATATTTAAGAGTCATGGTCAACAGATAACATAAAACAGATCAAACAATAGTATAACCAGCTAATCCTGTTTTTACTTGGATTTAGGAGCAATAACAGTATAAATCTTTGTTTATTAGAATCCGGTATTTCCCCATTCAGTCACATAATCTCTAAGCAGAGAGATAATCTTTCAAGGTCCAAAGTCTATGTAAACGACAGTGAACAGTCCTTCGTATTTATTTCTGAATTATGTCAAGAGAATAACACTAACGCACTTAGATTTATGTCTAGATATCTGGAACATCACATATACTCTAATTTATCTGTTGATATAAGGAATCTTATAAATGGCAGAAGTTCAAAATGTACTAGATTTAACACTTATGCAAGTGAACAGAAAGTGACAGTGACGATACACCCTATACATACAACTAGTTTGTTTATTTCCATTTTTCTGTGAGAGTCCTTTAGTCGCCTGAAACTAATGTCCCATAATATGAGGATCAAGACAGGTCGCTAGAGTCGCATACCCTGTGAAGCACGGGTTTGCCGATATAACAATACTAGTAACCAATCTGAAAGACATGTTTTAATAGAATGTAACCAAACTAATGATATTAGATTAAGATACCCCATATTAAATTTCAGAGACGCCAGCAGGTTGCTAGGTGAAAACACTCATATACAGTATATCCATTATATAAATATATCCATGAATTATTAAGATTCTATTGATGAACAGGATTATACCAAGGTCTTATGGTTTTAATCTTATTATACTAAAAGTAGTTTAGTTGTGATACAATCCACCTATATTTCTTTTCATTTATGATTTTGAATGGACATTTTGTCTTTGGTATTTCTGGTAGTTGTTAGATCAAATTATGAGTGTAAGATGTTAATCATCGTTTTCTAATGCCAGGCTGACTTGCATGACATTCCAAGTCTGTAGTACAACTTCAGGGTTGAAGCAAGTACCATCTGCAAGCTCATTCCCGAGGTGTGTAAAGCCATCATCGCTGTGTACTAGGACGAAGTGCTGCGCTGCCCCAAAAGGAGAAGAAGGAAGTTGCTGCCAGGTTCAGCTCCAGATTGAATTACCACAACTGTCAGGGGGCTGTGGACGACAAGCACATCGCCATAAAGAAGCCACCCAATGCTGGCTCTTACTACTACAACTACAAGGGCTTCCACAGCATTGTACTGATGGCAGTGGCAGATGCTACCTACAAGTTCCTCTACATGGATGCTTGGACAGAGGGTGGTGCGTTGGATGGAGGAACATGGAGTAACTGTTCCCTGCATGATGCTGTAGAAGAGAACATGACCTGGAGTGCCTCGACCAGAATCACTCCCTAATGATGACCAGCCAGTGCCCTATCACTTCGTAGGGTATGACGTCTTTGCTCTCCGAACCTGGATGATGAAACCATTCTCCCATCGGTCACAGGTCCTACGAAAACGCATATATAGCTACAGGTTGTTTCGTGCCCGACATGTCGTGGTGAATGCCTTTGGGATTTCATGTCAAAAGTTCCGTTGCTTCTTGAAACCGATGCATCAGCACCCCGACACCATCAACCTGATCACCATGTGCGCCTGTGTCCTGCACAACCTCATCCTCATGAGATAACCACACTCAATTTCAGAAGTGGAGAGCGAAGATCCGAACACACATGATCTGATCCCTGGTGGATGGAGGGCTGACTGACACCTGCATTGGCTGCTGCCTCTAACCGGCCATCATACCCAGAAGGATGCAAAGGATCAGCTAGACTACCTGTCACATTACTACATGTCTCTTGCTGGTGCTATCCCTTGACGAAAAAAGAATGGTAGTAGCTCCATGGGCTGCATCCACAGTTGTTCCTTTTTTTAAATAAAAAGAAACTATTTTTGTTTGTTTATCGTTGCTTTTTATTTTTTGGTTTATTTTTCTTTCCTTTTGCGTTTATTTTTTTCTCGTTCGTTTCCATTTTTCTTTCACTTTATTTTAAGGTTAAAGAGAGAAACAAGTGTTTTGAAATAAGAAAGCAATTTATTAACATGAAAACTACAAACAACAAATATGTACAAGTATCACAGTCCAAATATTTACAAATATTTAGAAGTGTCTCATCTCAATCATTGTCCTTGCTGGTTCTGGTACTGCTGCGAGGGGATACCCAATGGACTGGTGGTGTGTTGAGTTCCTTGGAGGTGTAAAGGGATGAGCGTGAAATGCCATCTTCTAGGTTGTTGTCGACGGATCCCTGGGTCAGGACCGGGAAGCTGAGTGGTGTCATAGATGTCTGGAATTTGGCTGACAGCGACAACACTGAAGGTGTTGGTGAAGGAGCCTAGACAAGGGTGGCTGACAATACTGAAGTTGTTAGTGAAGAAACCTGGACAAGGGTGCCTGATGGTGCAGGTGGAATCCCTGGTTGCCACTCCATGGTACGGGTCTAGCAGGACTGGCCTGAAGACTATAGTGACTGGGGTGGCTTCCACGTTATAGGTGATGGCTGACTAGCTTGAGGTTGCTGCTGAGGCTGCTGCTGCTGCTGCTCTGGTGGTGCCTGCAAGGTGGCTGGTTGAGGTTGATGCCATAACTGCTGCTGCTGAGGGGGCTGCCAAGGTTGCTACTGCTGTGGGCCTGGCCAGGTCATGAGTGGTTGTTGATGTGGCTGCTGGAATAGCTGACGCTACTGCCTGTAGCGGTGTGCAAGGTTGAGGCAGTGCATATGGAATTCATACTGAGAGTCCTCTGGGATAGCATGAATGTTGCCTGCTGGTAGGCATGAAAAATTGTGTACGATCTTGTGCTGGCCGGTGTACGTGTGGGTGGGCGCCAAGGAATTTGCTTTGGAGATGATATGAAACATACAAACATTTTAACAATTTAGTACAGCATTTCAATGAAACATATTGCACATGCCATGTCAAAAGCAATGGATGAAACTGAAATAAAATCAGCATGTAGACATTGGGACTCTCACCTGTTGTACTACATTACTGAGGTTGCTGTGGGTCCGCGTGGTCTTATCGGTTCTGGTGGTTTTCTGTGTTGTTGGTGGGCTGGACCACTTCCCCTTGCCCTTGTTCTTCCCGGTGCTAGTAGATGCTTGGCTCGGGGAAACTGTGGACCTCACTTTATCATCATCTCCGTCGCTGTTCGTCACTACAGCTGACTCTGGGACAGCAAACTGCTCACTGGGGACTGTCTCTCCCCGGACGATGTGTTGTATCAGGAAACTCCAGGTCTCCATGATCTGGTCGTCACGGGCACTCCTTTGTGGCTGGCCAGCTTCACTCTTCCTCTCCTTCTTCATAATCTTCCCCACCCTGGTTCTCAAGTTATCATAATGCTTCTTGCATTGGGCACCAGTGGCAGGAGGTTTCAGCTACTCTCCGGCTCGGTCGTACCAGCTGTTCTTGGCTGCCACGTTGAGCCACTCCTTCTGCTTCTTGTCATACAGCTGGGGGTTCTCCTTCACAATGTCAGCCAACCTAAACTCGGACTCTTCTTTCCAGCGGTATTCAGGGATTTCTTTCTTGCACACCCGGACCCGCTTCTTCTGCTTTCTGTTAGCCTTGTCCTCACTGGATTGCTCTCTCTGGCGTTCGATTGGATCCTGGTGCATCTCCGGGATCACAATATCGAGATTTGATATAGATGACTGTGGGGAATTATCTCTATCGGCGGTCTCTGCCTCTGGCCTGTTGGCTTCTGGCCTTCTCTGCTCTCCTCTTTCTCTTGTTAGCTTGGTTTTAGGCATGTTGTCTCTTTGCTGGCGGCCTCTGGAATGGCGAGCAGTGTCCAGGAAGCTCTACATATACCACAACACCGACGCGAGCGCCACTGTCACCCAGTTGTCGTGAACTGCTCGTGAACTGTTCGTGAACTGATCGTTAACTGCTCTTGCCATGCGTAAACTATTCGTGAAGTGCCTAAACTACTCGTGAACTGATCGTGCCATTAATACATGAAGTACATGTGTCCATGTCAGTAGGAAGGTACGGCCACGCTGCGACGCGCTCACATTCGTGAACATGTCGTCAACTACTCGGGAACTCGACGTGAGCTGTTCGTGAACTATTCGTGGCAGTTCCTGATAGTCATGGCATGGCATGCATTACCACACACTAGCACGCATCCTCCCGCATCATCCCGATGAGGTCACGACGAGTTCACGAACAGTTTGTGCATAGTTCACGACCGGGTCGCGAAATTTTGTCATGACAAAAATTTTTTGAACATTTCAAAATTTTCGTCACGACATGCCACGAAGTCACGATAGGTTTACATACACTTTACACCAATTTATGAATAGTCTTCGCATTAGCACAACTCGAGTCGTGCTAATGCGTACCACAGATTTGTGAAGTGTCAGCCTGTCATAATGCATAATCTTTATATGATTAGAGATGTGTCATGTTTCTAGATGAAACATATGATTATTATCATTATTCTAGTGAATTCCTTTATGTCACGAATTATATAATTTTACTATATAATGGTTAGCTTTTTAATATCAGCTGTATGTTAAACAAAATATTTGCATATTATTCTTATGTATCAATGTATGATTTGCATGATATTTTGCCAATAAAATCTAAATCTAAATATATATTGGAAGATATAGTTTCGGGAGGTAGCCTGCACTAGTTCTATGATTTTTAACACCCTCTAGCCACTGTGGATTAGTGATGGTAGGAGATTTTGTCGGGAGATCAGTATTGGTATCTACCATGAGTATCTTGTATCAGCCAATCATATAAAATGAGCTTAAATGGTTGATCCTCTGATACTGATACTTTGGTATGTTTATGATTAGAAGGTTTTAGATTAAATTGTTCCTTCATTCTGCAGAGTTGATTATGTCGATGGAATTTTATTGTTTCTAATTAATGACCTTTCTTACAAAGATAAAGATAAATGTTCACAAACTAAGTAATATGAAGAATTATAACATAGGGTTACCCCATTTCTGATAATATTGCTTAATGATAAGTAACCGGTAGGTTAACTTGGAAACCGATTCATGCGAGTCAGGTAACTAATGTATTTCATCAAACTTCTCTCTCTCTCTCTCTCTCTCTCTCTCTCTCTCTCTCTCTCTCTCTCTCTCTCTCTCTCTCTCTCTCTCTCACTAATACCATTCAGCTTCAGAGATGTTTTTGGAAAATAAGTGGATAATCTTTATTGTAAAAGTTTGTGGCTACACTTTACACAGCCAGATATTCATCAGACGAATATCTTCTTCTTATGATGGCTCGAGTGGTGCTGCTTACCGATCGTAACCAGTAAATGCAATGTTTCTCTGTCAATATGCAGAATTGTTAGATTTGGTGGAAATCTCCACTGTGACGGAATTACGCTGACACCAGTAGGTTTGCAAGACATCAGTTATCAGACTTAGGAAATGACTTATAACAGAGTTCAGTGATCGCGCACCACAATTTATGAAAGTCATATTACTCTTAAAAAAGTTATTAATTTCACTGTATAGAACACAAACTTCTACATGTTTTTCATATAAGGATTAGGACATTACTTTCTCCCAAGCTCCTTACTCTGGGAGGAGGTGTGGGCTTGCCCTCTCTAGCCTATGTTATATTGAGGGCACTCTGACCCGGAATAGGGCATGGCATGTACAGTATTAGACAGAAATGCAACATGAATTCTATACATAGAAATTAGCCAAAAGAATAAACATCTTCCACCCAAAAATAAAAGAAAAATAAATATTTTATGTCAAAATATACACAATACAATATAAAATGATCTCACTCGTTTTTTCCTATGACCTCTGCAACTATAATACATAATACCCAAAGTGAAAACAAATCATATGGATATTGGTATTGCAAGCCTTTTTGAGAGGGATAGGGGTACAAATAGATATTCCTTCATCCCTTGATTTTACATTTTCGGGTTAATGGCACAATCTCGCAACACAACTCACCAGCACTAGTTCGTCATTTTCAAAATGACTTCTACACATACACTTGTAACTATCAATCGGTGGCCACTAACCGCTTTCCTGAGAAAATCCTTCAGCTTCCCACCCTTCTCATATAACTCTAAGTATAAGGTATTTACATCTACCCCTTCTCTAACACTGCCTTTCCTCGAGGCTGAACTTTAATCCCATAGCCACTTACCCTTCAGGAACTTCCCCCATTCCACCAACCAAAAATCCTATATATATATAAATAATACAGCGCCCGCCTAACAGATCACACGTAACCTATTTAATCTATCTCTGTTTGTTTTTAGGTTCACTCAGCAGTATTTCATAGGTATTGCTACACTCAGAAAAATTATCACAACACTTTACTCATACATTAAGCACCAACATAAGAACACAAGGTTATCATCAAATCTATTTAGAACACGTCAAAAGAAGAAATGATGTGTGATCAAACAACAAGAGCAAAGAAAAAAAAAATTCCCACTCATCAATTCAAAGAATGTCGCGTATGGAGGAATAAGGAGGTATGCTCTGATTGACACATGTAAATACTACCTCTTTCAGAACCACACGTATGTGTGCCTGATGATGTTCAGACACTGCACCATTAATAATTTTTTGTATCACTACGGTGTTAGATTTAACTATCTTAACATGGTACAGACCCCTATACGATGGTTCTAGTTTGTGTTTCCTAGGTTGTAATCGTGTCAAATATACACGATCGCTAATAAATATTTTTACCGGTGCAGTTTTTAACCGACAATCATACTTTGAGCTCTTTTCAAAACCTTTTCAGTGTTGTTCATTACTCTCCTCAAGAGATTTAGTAAATAGACATGGTATTGCTCAGTTCAATAATTTGGCAACTGTTGTGAATTAATCAGGACCGTATACGGTAACACAGGATGCTATCCATATGCTAAGAAGAAAGGCATGTCCCTGAGGGAGGCATTATATGCAATGTTCAAAGCTATCTCAGCTGTATGAAGCATGGCGTGGTAAAGAAGGGGGTCATCAGCTACTAAGTAACAAAATTTTCTCCACTTCCTTATTATGCTATTTCACCGGGCTATTAGCTGAAGGAATATATTATTATTATTATTATTATTATTATTATTATTATTATTATTATTATTATTATTATTATCTTTACTAGCCAAGCTACAACACTAGTCGGAAAAGCAAGATGCTATAAGGCCAGGGGCTCCAATAGGGAAAAATAGCCCTGTGAGGAAAGGAAATAAGGAAATAAATAATTGATGAGAATGTATTAACAATAAATCATTCTTTAAACAGTGACAACGTCAAAACAGATATGTCCTATATAAACTATTAACAACGTCAAAAAAAGATATGTCATATATAAACGATAAAAAGACTCATGTCAGCCTGTTCAACATAAAAACATTTGCTCCAACTTTGAACTTTTAATGATATATTGATTCAACAACCCGATTAGGAAGATCATTCCACAACTTGTATAACAGCTGGAATAAAACTTCTAGAATACTGTGCAGTATTGAGCCTCATGATGGAGAAGGCCTGGCTATTAGAATTAACTTCCTGCCTAGTATTACGAACATGATAGAATTGTCCAGGGAGATCTGAATGTAAAGGATGGTCAGAGTTATGAAAAATCTTATGCGACATGCATAATGAACTAATTGAACGACGGTGCCAAGGATTAATATCTAAATCAGGAATTAGAGATTTAATAGAACGTAAGTTTCTGTCCAACAAATCAAGATGAGAATCAGCAGATGAACACCAGACAGGAGAACAATACTCAAAACAAGGTAGAATGAAAGAATTAAAACACTTCTTCAGAATAGATTGGTCACTGAGAATCTTGTAAGACTTTCTCACTAAGCCAGTTTTTGTGCAATTGAAGAAGACACAGACCTAATGTGTTTCTCAAAAGTAAATTTGCTATCGAAAATCACACCTAAAATTTTAAAAGAGTCATAAAAATTTAAAGAAACATTATCAATACTGAGATCCGGATGTTGAGGAGCCACCGTCCTTGACCTACTTACAATCATCCTTTGAGTTTTATTAGGATTCAACTTCATACCCAATACTTTGCACCATACACTAATTTTAGCTAAATCTCTATTAAGGGATTCACCAACCCCAGATCTACATTCCAGGGATGGAATTGATGCAAAAAGATTAGCATCATCTGCATATGCAATGAGCTTGTTTTCTGGGCAAACCACATGCCATGTGTATATAGTATGAAAATTAATTGGCCAAGAACACTACCCTGTGGAACACCGGATATCACATTCCTATACTCACTATGGTGCCCATCAACAACAACACTTTGAAATCTATTTCTTAGAAAATCAATAATAATGCTAAGAAACGACGAACCCACTCCCAACTGTTTGATTTTGGAAACAAGGGCCTCCTGATTAACACGGTCAAAGGCAGCACTAAAATCAAGGCCAATCATACGAACTTCCTGACTACAATCAAGGGATTTCTGTACAGCATTGGAGATTGTAAGAAGGGCATCACATGCTCCAAGGCCTTTACGAAAACCAAATTGCAAACTAGGGAATAGATGATTACCTTCAGCAAACCTATTAAGATGTTTTGCCAGAAGACGTTCAAATACTCTAGATAATATAAGAGTTATAGAAATTTGGCAGTAATCAGTGGGACATGTGCGAAAAGCTCCTCTCTTGCTAATCTGCTAACTTGCGCAAAATAACAGATAACTTTGGAGCTAAGAAATCTGCTGTCTATAAAAAGCAAAGGAAAAATGACATTTGGGTCTACACCTCCATAAGCATCAAGGTCCATCAACAGACCTTTAATCTCACGAGATCGAAAAGCTAAACTAGTTAGTTTAGCCTCAGGAATGAGGAAGTTCAAGTTTTTCATTACTCTGTTTACTGTCATAAACATCAGCCAACAGAGACAGTGAGGGACTGAGCCATCTGCTTTAAGTAAAGGAGGAACTGTTGCATCTACACCAAAGAGTGCAGATTTAAGGGTAGACCACCATTTATGTTCCTGAGTTGTACCAGAAAGGGTTTCTTTTATGGTTAAATTGTACTCCTTTTCAGTTGAGGCATAAACTCTCTGAGCAAAAGCTCGAAGCTGAGTATAGTTGTTCCAGGTCAAATCTGATATGTTACCCTTCCAAAGATGATTGACCTCCTGCTTCTCCAAATAAGCACGTCTACAATCATCACTGAACCACGGTTTTTCCTTCACTCGGTACCTTAACACATGAGAAGGGATACACCTATCAGTTATGTTGACTAGATTCTAATTCAAAGGGACAACAGGATCTACACTACTATATAATTGTGACAAATTCAAGGACAAAAGATCGTGAAAAATCCCATTCCAGTCTGCTTGGGATTTCATATAAATTTTAGGAGATTATGATATATCAGGGACAGGCTGCTCAGTCTTCACTACTAATGAAATCAAGGCATGATCAGATGTCCCGAATGGTGAACCAACCTTACTCGTTATAACGCCAGGGGAGTCAGTGTATACGAGGTCCAAGCAATTACCAGACCTGTGAGTAGCTTCATTTATGATTTGTTCACAGCCAGATTCAGAAGCAAAGTCTAAAGCTCTTAAGCCATAGCGATCGGTAGGAGAGATAGAAGTAGCCATAATGGTAAGAAGACAATCGAAGATAGAATCATTCATGTCTGGATTCCGGTAGATGGAACACAAATAAAAGTTGTTATTCCTGCCAGAAACTTTTATTACCTGAATCTCATGACATCCACATTGATAGCAGGACTTATGAGAAGCAGGGTACTCGGTCCTAATATACACCGCCATTCCCCTGGCCCTAGGGATGGCATCACGTTTCAACATTATTGGCTTCTTAAAACCAGTTATAAGGAGCTCAGATGAGTGCCTCATATTAGAAACCAAAGTTTCTGAGCACAAAAGAATATCATACTGTCTGGACGCAACTGTAAGGTCTTGGATATTTGCATGAAGACCACGAATATTGCAATACAGAAGACGACATTGACGAAATCTAGGACGCACTGGTCCCGGATTTCGCTCAATGTCTCCAGACAGCATAAGAATTAATAGAAAATAAAAAAGAGACATCATACTTAAAAACTAGATTAACAAGAGTTATAACAAAACAATACGTACAGAATTATAAACAAAGTGATTGATGATACCCATAGACTATAGTAAAAAGTCGGAAAAACTGGTCAACATGGAGGAGCCGATACACCATGCAAAACCTAAATACCCTCCCGGATAGCCACTTCAACTGAAGGGAGGACAGTAAGGATGGTTTTGAGAAGAAAAAGAATCAGAAAAAGGAAAAGACAACCTCTTGATAAACCACCAGGCATCCATGGCCCTTCTATTAAGCCTGCCCAACACACCATTTCAAAAAAACAAGAGGAAGAAAAAAAAAAGAAAAAAAAATGATAGAATAGTGTGCCTGAGTGTACCCTCAAGCAAGAGAGCTCCAACCCAAGACAGTGGAAGACCATGGTACAGAGGCTATGGCACTACCCAAGACTAAAGAACAGTGGTTTAATTTTGGAGTGTCCTTCTCCTAGAAGAGCTTCTTACCATAGCTAAAGAGTCTCTTCTACCCTTACCAAGAGGAAAGTACACTGAACAAATTGCAGTAGAGTAATTAACCCCTTGGGTGAAGAAGTGTTAAGTATCTCATTGTTGTCAGGTGTATGAGGAAAGACGAGAATATGTAAAGAATAGGCCAAACTATTCTGTGTAAGTGTAGGCAAAGAAAAAATAAGCCGTGACCAGAGAGAGGGATCCAATGCATTACTGTCTGGCCAGTCAAACGATCCAATACATTTCTAGTGGAGTATCTCAACGAGCGGCGGGTGCCCTGGCCAACCTACTACATATATATATATATATATATATATATATATATATATATATATATATATATATATATATATATATATATATATATATATATATATCTTTCAAGTGAAGCTCAATACCATTGGATGACTAATATCTACTTGTTCCCTCCCTGTCCCACGGGTAGAGGGGAAGAAGGAGTAGTCACTCCCTAGCCATAGGGTATATCTAGGCATATACACTTGTAAATCACAACTGTCTCGTTATAGTTGAATAAGGAGAAGGTTTACGAAAGGTTGAATCTGTGTGTGTTCGTTTGATTCTGTATGCATATTAATATAACTATTTAGTTGTTGTATTCGGCAAGTTAACTACACGAGTGTATATATATATATATATATATATATATATATATATATATATATATATATATATATATATATATATATACATATATATATATATACATATATATATATATATATATACATATATATATATATATATATATATATATATATATATATATAATAGATAGAGAGATAGATAGATAGATATCATTATCATCATTTCCTTCTACCCCTATTGACGCAAGGGGCCTCAATTAGATTTCACAAGTCTTCTGTTTCCTCAGTGTTTTATTAAATACTTCTCCATTCATCATCATCTGCTTCCCACTTTAAAGTCCTCAGCCATGTGGGCCTGGGTCTTCTAACTTTTCTCGTACCTGTTGGAGCCCATTTACATGTCTGGCTAACTAATCTCTCTTGAAGAGTGCTGAGAGCATTCAAGGACTATCTTAATCTACCACTCACCATGATATCATCTGCATATGGCACCTGACTAGTCTCTCGTATAGT
>NC_090758.1:66142880-66172880 GCF_036898095.1 Palaemon carinicauda | reverse complement strand
CTGAAAGACATGTTCCAATAGAGTGTAACCTGACTAATGATATTAGATTAAGATACCCCATGTTAAATTTCAGAGACGCTAGCAGGTTGCTCGGTGGAAACACTCGTATACAGTATATCCATTATGTAAATATGTCCATGAAGTATTAATATTCTATTGATGAACAGGATTATACCAAGGTCTTATGATTTTGATCTTATTATACTAAAAGAAGTTTAGATGAGATGCAATCCACCTATACTTCATTTCATTTATGATTTTGAATGGACATTTTGTCTTTGGTATTTACGGGAGTTGTTAGATCAAATTACGAGTGTAAGATGTTAATCATGGTTTTCTAATTCCAGGCTGACACTTGCACGACTTTTGGTCGAAAATTTGTTGTGGCAAGTCATACCATTTTGGGGCACGAACTAGGAGGCTTCCGCACTGTTCCCGGCTAGTTCACGCATAGTTCAGAATGAGTTCACGACGAGTTCACGGATAGTTCACGAATGCGTGCCCATTAGTGTCCACATTGAAATGAACTGGCACGACGAGTTTACGCATTGTTTTCATTTAGTTTGCGCACTTCCCGCATTGTCTCAACGAGTTAGCACAATTCAGACGGTGTCGTGACGACTTGGCCACGCCATATAAATACAGGGCCTCTCAAACCCTTTGTCATTTTTGGATTGGCTTTGGAAGAGACAACATGCTTAATATCAGAGATACAATCATTGTAGAGGAGAAGATGCCCATATCTGGCAGCTGCTCTAGCCATTTTTGAAGAGCAGCAGAAAAGGCTGGCAGAAGAGGAAGAGCAAGAAAAGGCAACCCCACCTCGAAGAAGGACACAAATGAAAATGTGGCTCAGGGAATGCTTAACCAGAAGGCCCGAGTTTGGAGCGTATGGCAGTCTACTGACTGAAATCCAAACGGAAGATCAAAGGGGCTACAAAAAATATCTCAGAATTACAGCTCACCTGTTCCAAGATATGGTTGAGAAGTTAACCCCTCGCCTCCAGAAGCAGTCCACGCTCATGAGGGAACCGATTACAGTTGGACTCAAGCTGGCTGTCACCCTACGGTTTTTAGCCACTGGATATTCCTATCCAAGTCTGTAGTACAGCTTCAGGGTTGAAGCAAGTACCATCTGCAAGCTCATACCCGAGGTGTGTAAAGCCATCATCACGGTCTACAAGGATGAAGTGCTGAGCTGCCCCAAAACTGAAGAGGAGAAGAAGGAAGTTGCTGCCAGGTTCAGCTCCAGATTGAATTACCACAACTGTCAGGGGGCTGTGGACGACAAGCACATCACTATAAAAAGCCACCCAATGCCTGATCTTACTGCTACAACTACAAGGGCTTCCACAGCATTGTACTGAATGCAGTGGCAGATGCTACCTACATGTTCCTCTACATGGATGCTTGGACAGAGGGTGGTGCGTTGTATGGAGGAACATAGAGTAACTGTTCCTTGAACGATCCTGTAGAAGAGATCATGAGCTGGAGTACCTCGACCAGAATCACTCCCTAATGATGACCAGCCAGTGCCCTATCACTTCGTAGGGGATGAAGTCTTTGCTCTCCGAACCTGGATGATGAAACCATTCTCCTATCGGTCACAGGTCCTACGAAAACGCATATATAGCTACACGTTGTCTCATGCCCGACATGTCGTGGAGAATGCCTTTGGAATTTTGTGTCAAAGGTTCCGTTGCTTCTTGACACCGATGCATCAGCACCCCGACACCATCAACCTGATCACCTTGTGTGCCTGTGTCCTGCATAACCTCATCCTCATCAGATACCCACACTCAATTTCAGAAGTGGACCGCGAAGATCTGAACACACATGATCTGATCCCTGGTGGATGGAGGACTTACTGTTACCTGCAGGGACTGCTGCCTCTAACCGGTCATCATACCCAGAAGGATGCAAAGGATCAGCTAGACTACCTGTCACCTTACTACATGTCCCCTGGTAGTGCTGTCCCTTGGCAAAAAAGAATGGTAGTAGCTCCATGGTCTGCATCCACAGTTGTTCCTTTTTTCAAATAAATTGAACAATTTTCAGTTTGTTTTTTGTTGCCCTTTATTTTTTTTTTCCTTTTCTTTCCCTTTTCGTTTATTTTTTTCTCGTTCGTTTCCATTTTTCTTTCATTTTATTTTAAGGTTAAAGTGAGAAACAAGTGTTTTGAAATAAGAAAGCAATTTATTAACATGAAAACAACAAACAACAAATATGTACAAATATCACAGTCCAACTATTTACGAATATTTAGAAGTGTGTCTTCTCAGTCAGTGTCCTTGCTGGTTCTGGTACTGCTGCGTGGGGATACCCAATGGACTGGTGGTGTGTTGAGGTCCTTGGAGGTGTAGAGGGATGAGCGTGAAATGCCTTCTTCTTGGTTGTTGTCGACGGATCCCAGGGTCAGGACCGGGAAGCTGAGTGGTGTCACAGTTGTCTTCAATGTGGCTGACAGCAACGACAGGAGCCTAGACAAGGGTGGCTGACAATACTGAAGTTGTTAGTGAAGGAAACAGGATAAGGGTGGCTGACGGTGCAGGTGGAATCCCTGGTTGCCACTCCATGGTACGGGGCTAGCAGGACTGACATGAAGGCTATAGTGACTGGGGTGGCTTCCACGTTATAGGTGATGGCTGACTGACTTGAGGTTGCTGCTGAGACTGCTGCTGCTGCTGCTCTGGTGTTGCCTGCAAGGTGGTTGGTTGATGTTAATGCCAAAACTGCTGCTGCTAAGGGGGCTGCCAAGGTTGCTGCTGCTGTGGGCCTGGCCAGGTCATGAGTCGTTGTTGATGTGGCTGCTTGAAGAGCTGACGCTACTGCCTGTAGCGGTGTACAAGGTTGAGGCCGTGTATATGGAATTCATACAGGGAGTCCTCTGGGATAGCATGAATGTGGCTTCTGGTAGGCACGAAAAATCGTGTATGATCTTGTGCTACCGGTGTATGTGTGGGAGGGCGCCAAGGAATCTGCTTTGGAGATGATCTGAAACATACAAACATTGTAACAATTTAGTACTGCATTTCAATGAAACATATTGCACATGCCATGTCAAAAGTAATGGATGAAACTGGAATAAAATCTGCATGTAGACATTGGGATTCTAACCTGTTGCACTACATTACAGAGGTTGCTGTGGGTCACCGTGGTCTTATTGGTTCTGGTGGTTGTCTGTGTTGTTGGTGGGCTGGACCGCTTCCCCTTACCCTTGCCCTTCCCGGTGCAAGTAGATTCTTGCCTCTGGGAAACTATGGACCTCACTTTATCATCATCTTCGTCACTGATCGTCACTACAGCTGACTCTGCGACAGCAAACTGCTCACTGGGGACTGTCTCTCCCCCGACGATGTGTTGTATCAGGAAACTCCAGGTCTTCATGATCTGGTCGTCACGGGCACTCCTTTGTGGCTGGCCAGCTCCACTCTTCTTCTTCATAATCTTCCCCACCTTGGTTCTCAAGTTATCGTAATGCTTCTTGCATTGGGCACCAGTGGCAGGAGGTTCCAGCTACTCTCCAACTCGGTCCTACCAGCTGTTTTTGGCTGCTACGTTGAGCCACTCCTGCTTCTTGTCATACAGCTGGGGGTTCTCCTTCACAAGATCAGCTAACCTTAACTCGGCCTCTTTTGTCCAGCGGTATTCAGGAATTTCTTTCTTGGACACCCGGACCTACTTCTGCTTTCTGTTAGCCTCGTCCTCACTGGATGGCTTTCTCTGGTGTTCGATTGGATCCTGGTGCATCCCCGGGATCAAGATATCAAGACTTGATATAGATGACTGTGGGGAATTATCTTTATCAGCAGTCTTTGCCTCTGGCCGGTTGGCTTCTGGCCTTCTCTGCTCTCCTCTTTCTCTTGTTAGCTTGGTTTTAGGCATGTTGTCTCTTTGCTGGCAACCTCTGGAATGGCGAGCAGTAACCAGGAAGCTCTACATATACCACAACACCGACGCGAGCGCCACTGTCACGCAGTAGTCGTGAACTGCTCGTGAACTGTTCGTTAACTGATTCTGAACTGTTAGTGAACTGATCATGAACTGCTCTTGCCATGCGTAAACTATTGTTGAAGTGCGTAAACTACTCGTGAACTCCTCGTGCCATCAATACGTGAAGTACATGTGACCATGTCTGTGGGAAGGCACGGCCACGCTGCGACGCTCTCATATTCGTGAACATGTCATCAACTACTCGGGAACTTGACGTGAGCTGTTCGTGAACTATTCGTGGCAGTTCGTGATAGTCGTGGCATGGCATGCATTGGCACACACTAGCACGCATCCTCCCGCATCGTCCCGACGAGGTCACGACGAGTTCACGAACAGTGTGTGCATAGTTCACGACCCGGTCGTGAAATTTTGTCATGACCAAAATTTTTTGAACATTTCAAAATTTTCGTCACGAAATGCCACGAAGTCACGATAGGTTTACATACACTTTACGCCAATTTACGACTAGACTAAGCATTGGCACAACTCGAGTCTTGCTAATGCGTACCACAGATGCATGAAGTGTCAGCCTGTCATAATGCATAATTTTTATATGATTAGAGATGTGTCATGTTTCTAGATGAAATATATGATTATTATCGTTATTCTAGTAAATTCCTTTATGTCATGAATTAAATAATTTTACCATATAATGGTTAGCTTTTGAATATCAGCTGTATGTTAAACAGAATATTTGCATATTATTCTTATGTATCAATGTATGATTTGTATGATATTTTGTCAATCAAATCTAAATCTAAATATATATTGGAAGATCCACTTGGATTAGTGATGATAGGAGATTTTGTCGGGAGATCAGTATTGGCATCTACCATGAGTATCTGGTATCGCCCAATCATATAAAATGAGCTTGAATGGTCGATCCTCCGATACTGGTTACTTTGGAATGTTTATGAAAAGAAGGTATTAGATGAAATGGTTCCTTCATTCTGCAGAGTTGATTATGTCAATAGAATTTTATTGTTTCTAATGAATGACTATTCTTACAAAGATTAAGATAAATGTTCACAAACTAAGAAATATGAAGAATTATAACATAGGGTTACCCCATTTCTGATAATATTGCTTAATGATAAGTAACCGGTAGGTTAACCTGGAAACCAGTTCATGCGAGTTAGGTAACTAATGAATTTCATCTCTCTCTCTCTCTCTCTCTCTCTCTCTCTCTCTCTCTCTCTCTCTCTCTCACTAATACCATTCAGCTTCACAGATGTTGTTGGAAAATAAGTGGATAGTCTGGAAACCATCTTTCAGCGCCCAATAGTAAGTCTCACCTCTGTTATGAAAATGTTGTTATATCATATTAAAAGATAGGTTTTTTTCTCACTATATTGTAAAAAAGCTCGTGACTACACTTTACACAGCCAGATACTCATCAGACGATTATCTTCTTCTCATGATGGTTCCAGTGGTGCTGCTTACCGCTCGTAACCAGTAAATGCAATGTTTCTCTGTCAATATGTAGAATTGTTAGATTTGGTGGAAATCTCCATTGCGACGGAATTGCGCTGACACCAGTAGGTTTGCAACACGTCAGTTATCAGACTTGGGACATGATTTATAACAGAGTTCAGTGATCGCGCACCACAATTTATGAAAGTCATAGTACTCTTAAAAAAGTTATTAATTTCACTGTATAGAACACATACTTCTACATGTTTTTCATACAAGGATTAGGACATTACTTTCTCCTAAGCTCCTTACTCTGGGAGGAGGTGCGGGCTTGCCCTCTCTAGCCTATGTTATATTGAGGGCACTCTGACCCGGAATAGGGCATGGCATGTACAGTATTAGACAGAAATGCAACATGAATTATATGCATAGAAATTAGCCAAAAGAATAAACATCTTCCACCCAAAAATAAAAGAAAAATAAATACTGCATGTAAAAATGTACACAATACAATATAAAATGATCTCACTCATTTTTTCCTATGACCTCTGCAACTATACTACAAAATACCCAAAGTGAAATAAAATCATATCGATATTGGTATCGCAAGCCTTTTTGAGAGGGATAGGGGTACAAATAGATATTCTTCATCCTTGATTTTACATTCTTGGGTTAACGGCACAATCTCGCAACAAAACTCACCAGCACTAGTTCGTCATTTTCAAAATGACTTCTACACATGCACTTGTAACTATCAATCAGTAGCCACTAACCGCTTTCCTGAGAAAATCCTTCAGCTTCCCACCCTTCTCATATAACTCTAAGTATAAGGTATTTACTTCTACCCCTTCTCTAACACTGGCTTTCCTCGAGGCTGAACTTTAAATCCAGCAGCCACTTGCCCTTCAGGAACTTCCCCCGTCCCAGCAACCAAAAATCATATAAATATATAAATAATACAGCGCCCGCCTAACAGATCACACGTAACCTATTTAACCTATCTCTGTTTGATTTTAGGTTCGCTCAGCAGTATTTTATAGGTATTGCTACACTAAGCAAAATTATCACAACACTTTACTTATACATTAAGCACCAACATAAGAACACAAGGTTTTCATCAAATTTATTTAAACACGTAAAAAGAAGAAATGACGTGTGATCAAACAACAACAAGAGCAAAGAAAAAAAATATTCCCACTCATCAATTCAAGGAATGTCGCGTATGGAGGGATGAGGAGGTATGCTCTGATTGACACTTGTAAATACTACCTCCTTCAGAACCACACGTATGTGTGCCTGATGATGTTCAGACACTGCACCATTAATAATTTTTTGTATCACTACGGTGTTAGATTTAACTATCTTAACTTAGTACAGACCCCTATACGATGGTTCTAGTTTGTGTTTCCTAGGTTGTAATCGTGTCAAATACACACGATCGCCAATAGATATGTTTACTGGTGCAGTTTTTAACCGACAATCATACTTTGAGCTGTGTTTTTCATTAGCTCTTTTCCAAACTTTTTCAGTGGTGTTCATTACTCTCCTTAAGAGATTTAGTAAATAGACATGGTATTGCTCAGTTCAATAATTTGGCAACAGTTGTGAATTAATC
Source organism: Palaemon carinicauda (assembly GCF_036898095.1). Taxonomy (NCBI): domain Eukaryota; kingdom Metazoa; phylum Arthropoda; class Malacostraca; order Decapoda; family Palaemonidae; genus Palaemon; species Palaemon carinicauda. The sequence goes on along the minus strand of NC_090758.1, from coordinate 66,165,859 downwards.
AGGACCATATAGGGTAACGCAGGATGCTATCCATATGCTAAGAAGAAAGGCATGTCCCTGAGCGAGGCATTATATGCAATGTTCAAAGCTATCTCAGCTGTATGAAGCATGGCGTGGTAAAGAAGGGGGTCATCAGCTACTAAGTAACAAAATTTTCTCCACTTCCTTATTATGCTATTCAACCGGGCTATCAGCTGAAGGAATATATTATTATTATTATAATAATTATTATTATTATTATTATTATTATTTTTTTTTTTTTATTATTATTTTTACTAGCCAAGCTACAACACTAGTCGAAAAAGCAAGATGCTATAAGGCCAGGGGCTCCAATAGGGAAAAATAGCCCTGTGAGGAAAGGAAATAAGGAAATAAATAATTGATGAGAATAAATTAACAATAAATCATTCTTTAAACACTGACATCGTCAAAACAGATATGTCCTATATAAACTATTAACAACGTCAAAAAGAGATATGTCATATATAAACGATAAAAAGACTCATGTCAGCCTGTTTAACATGAAAACATTTGCTCCAACTTTGAACTTTTAATGATATATTGATTCAACAACCCAATTAGGAAGATCATTCCACAACTTGTATAACAGCTGGAATAAAACTTCTAGAATACTGTGCAGTATTGAGCCTCATGATGGAGAAGGCCTGCCTAGTATTACGAACATGATAGAATTGTCCACGGAGATCTGAATGTAAAGGATGGTCAGAGTTATGAAAAATCTTATGCGACATGCATAATGAACTAATTGAACGACGGTGCCAAGGATTAATATCTAAATCAGGAATTAGAGATTTAATAGACCGTAAGATTCTGTCCAACAAATCAAGATGAGAATCAGCAGATGAGCACCAGACAGGAGAACAATACTCAAAACAAGGGAGAATGAAAGAATTAAAACACTTCTTCAGAATAGATTGATTACCGAAAATCTTGTAAGATTTTCTCACTAAGCCAATTTTTGTGCAATTGAAGAAGTCACAGACCTAATGTGTTTCTCAAAAGTAAATTTGCTATCGAGAATCACACCTTAAATTTTAAAAGATTTATACAAATTTAAAGAAACATTATCAATTCTGAGATCCGGATGTTAAGGAGCCACCGTCCTTGACCTACTTACAATCATCCTTTGAGTTTTATTAGGATTCAACTTCATACCCAATACTTTGCACCATACACTAATTTTAGCTAAATCTCTATTAAGGGATTCACCAACCCCCGATCTACATTCCAGGGATGGAATTGGTGCAAAAAGAGTAGCATCATCTGCATATGCAATGAGCTTGTTTTCTAGGCAAACCACATGCCATGTGTATATAGTATGAAAAGTAATGGGCCAAGAACACTACCCTGTGGAACACCGGATATCGCATTCCTATACTCACTATGGTGCCCATAAACAACAACTCTTTGAAATCTTTTACTTAGAAAATCAATAATAATGCTAAGAAACGACCAACCCACTCCCAACTGTTTGAATTTGGAAACAAGGGCCTCCTGATTAACACGGTCAAAGGCAGCACTAAAATCAAGGCCAATCATACAAACTTCCTGACTACAATCAAGGGATTTTTGTACAGCATTGGAGATTGTAAGAAGGGCATCACATGCTACAAGGCCTTTTACGAAAACCAAATTGCAAACTAGGGAATAGATGATTACCTTCAGAAAACCTATTAAGATGTTTTGCCAGAAGACGTTCAAATACTCTAGATAATATAAAAGTTATAGAAATTTGGCGGTAATCAGTGGGACATGAGCTACCACAAACACATTTACATACAAGAGTAACATTACCAATTCTCCAACTAGTGCTAAAAGCACCTCCTTTTGCTAACTTGCGCAAAATAACAGATAACTTTGGAGCGAAGAAATCTGCTGTCTTTATAAAAAAACAAAGGAAAAAAACCATTTGGGTCTACACCTCCATAAGCATCAAGGTCCACCAACAGAGCTTTAATCTCACGAGATCGAAAAGCTCAACTAGTTAGTTTAGCCTCAGGAAATCAGGAATGAGAAAGTTCAAGTTTTTCATTACTCTGTTTACTGTAAAAAACATCAGCCAAAAGGGTCGCCTTTTCCTTTGGACAGTGAGTGACTGAGCCATCTGGTTTAAGTAAAGGAGGAACTGTTTCATCGACACCAAAGAGTACAGATTTAAGGGTAGACCACCATTTATGTTCCTGAATTGTACCAGAAAGTGTTTCTTTCATGGTTAAATTGTACTCCTTTTCAGTTGAGGCATAAACTCTCTGAGCAAAAGCTCGAAGCTGAGTATAGTTGTTCCAGGTCAAATCTGATCTGTTACCCTTCCAAAGTTGATAGGCCTCCTGCTTCTCCAAAAAAGCACGTCTACAATCATCATTGAACCACGGTTTGTCCTTCACTCGGTACCTTAGTTCACGAGAAGGGATACGCCTATCAATTATGTTGACTAGATTCTCATTCAAAGGGACAACAGGATCTACACTATTATATAATTGTGACCAATTCAAGCACAAAAGATCATGTAAAATCCCATTCCAGTCTGCTTGGGATTTCATATAAATTTTACAAGAATATGATATATCAGGGACAGGCTGCTCAGTCCCGATTGGAGAACCAACCTTACTAGTTATAACGTCAGGGGAGTCAGTGTATATTAGGTCCAAGCAATTACCAGACCTATGAGTAGCTTCATTTATGATTTGCTCACAGCCTGATTCAGAGGCAAAGTGTAAAGCTCTTAAGCCATGGCGATCGGTAGGAGAGATAGAAGTAGCCATAATGGTAAGAAGACAATCGAAGATAGAATTATCCATATCTGGATTCCGGTAAATCGAACACAAATAAAATTTGTTATGCCTGCCACAAACTTTTATTACCTGAATCTCATGACATCCACATAGATAGCAGGACTTATGGGAAGCAGGGTACTCGGTCCTAATATACACCACCATTCCCCTGTCCATAGGGATGGCATCACGTTTCAACATTATTGGCTTCTTAAAACCAGTTATAAGGAGCTCAGATGAGTGCCTCATATTAGAAACCAAAGTTTCTGAGCACAAAAGAATATCATACTGTCTGGACGCAACTGTAAGGTCCTGGATATTTGCATGAAGAACACGAATATTGCAATATAGAAGACGACATTGACGAAATCTAGGACGCACTGGTCCCGGATTTCGCTCAATGTCTCCAGACAGCATAAGAATTAATAGAAATAAAAAAGAGACATCATACTTAAAAACTAGATTAACAAGAGTTATAACAAAAACAATACGTACAGAATTATAAACAAAGTGATTGATGATACCCATAGACTATAGTAAAAAGTCAGAAAAACTGGTCAACATGGAGGAGCCGATACACCATGCAAAACCTAAATACCCTCCCGGATAGCCACTTCAACTGAAGGGAGGACAGTAAGGATGGTTTTGAGAAGAAAAAGAATCAGAAAAAGGAAAAGACAACCTCTTGATAAACCACCAGGCATCCATGGCCCTTCTATTAAGCCTGCCCAACACACCATTTCAAAAAAACAAGAGGAAGAAAAAAAAAGTAAAAAAAAAAGATAGAATAGTGTGCCTGAGTGTACCTTCAAGCAAGAGAACTCCAACCCAAGACAGTGGAAGACCATGGTACAGAGGCTATGGCACTACCCAAGACTAAAGAACAGTGGTTTAATTTTGGAGTGTCCTTCTCCTAGAAGAGCTTCTTACCATAGCTAAAGAGTCTCTTCTACCCTTACCAAGAGGAAAGTACACTGAACAAATTGCAGTACAGTAATTAACCCCTTGGGTGAAGAAGTGTTAAGTATCTCATTGTTGTCAGGTGTATGAGGAAAGACGAGAATATGTAAAGAATAGGCCAAACTATTCTGTGTAAGTGTAGGCAAAGAAAAAATAAGCCGTGACCAGAGAGAGGGATCCAATGCATTACTGTCTGGCCAGTCAAACGATCCAATACATTTCTAGTAGAAGTATCTCAACGGGCGGCGGGTTCCCTGGCCAACCTAGTACATATATATATATATATATATATATATATATATATATATATATATATATATATATATATATATATATATATATATCTTTCAAGTGAAGTCAATACCATTGGATGACTAATATCTACTTGTTCTCTCCCTGTCCCACGGGTAGAGGGGAAGAAGGAGTAGTCACTCCCTAGCCATAGGGGATATCTAGGCATATACACTTGTAAATCACAACTGTCTCGTTATAGTTGAATAAGGAGAAGGTTTACGAAAGATTGAATCTGTGTGTGTTCGTTTGATTCTGTATGCATATTAATATAACTATTTAGCTGTTGTTTTCACAAGTTACCTACGCGAGTATATATATATATATATATATATATATATATATATATATATATATATATATATATATATATATATATATATATATATATATATATATATATATATATATATATATACATAGATAGAGAGATAGATAGATAGATATCATTATCATCATTTCCTTCTACGCCTATTGACGCAAGGGGCCTCAATTATATTTCACAAGTCTTCTGTTTCTTCAGTTTTTTATTAAATACTTCTCCATTCATCATCATCTGCTTCCCACTTTAAAGTCCTCAGCCATGTGGGCCTGGGTCTTCTAACTTTTCTCGTACCTGTTGGAGCCCATTTACATGTCTGGCTAACTAATCTCTCTTGAAGAGTGCTGAGAGCATTCAAGGACTATCTTAATCTACCCCTCACCATGATATCATCTGCATATGGCACCTGACTAGTCTCTCGTATAGTTTCATTTCTAATCTTTTCCTGCCATTCAACTTCCATTAGTCTTCTATTGGCTTTGTTCTAAAATCTACTAAATCTTTTGGAGATTGTTTCATTGTGATACCATGACTCATTTCCATACAGTAGTACCGATCTCACTAAACTGATTTATAGCCTGATTTTTATTTGTAATTTCATGAGATTTGTTTTCCAAATTTTACTTAACCTAACCATTGTCTGATTTTTTTTTCCCTAAACTCTTATGTCAGAGACCGTATATTGAAAATCATAGTGCCTGAATATTGAAATGATTCTACCGCCTTAAAAGTTTGTCCATTCATTGAAATCTCATCTTCCATTGCATATTCCATTCTCATCATCCCTGTCTTTCTTCTTTTTATTTTGACCCCAACCTCATGCATTCTTGTAATCAAGCATACTCTAGGTAAGCTAATTTCCTTTTATCAATCCATTCCAGTAATTCTCTACCACATCTGACTGTTCTACGCATTACAAAATCCATGATGAGTATAAACAACATACGTGACAACACATTCCCTTGCAGTACTCCGCTGTTCACTTTAAATTCATTTGATAGGACTCCATGAACACTAACTTTGCACTTGGTAGGTTCATGAACTGACTTAATCAAAATTACATATTTAAGAGAAATTCCATATTAACGCTGGACTCTTCATAAAATTGAATGCTCTACACTATCAAAGGCTTTTTTCAGAGTCCATAAATGTCATCAAAAGTGGATTTCTATATTCTAAACATAGTTGTACAACATGTCTCAAGATGAGAATTTGAACTGCACAAATTCTGACTTTTGTAATTTTGGGTTTTTCATCTTTCCCCTTTCCATTATCTCTCTCTAGTCTGTTTAGAATAAGCACTCTATATATCTTTATGGTGACTGACGCAAGTGTGATCCCTCTCTATTTAATGCAATCAGTCAGGTTTACTTTTTTTAGGCATTGTCAGCCACATTTTTCATCGTCATTCATCAGGTTTTGCTTCTCTATACCACTTTCTGCAAGATAATCTCATAGTTATACGTATTATGGGAGTCACTTCATTTTCAGCCAGTATCATATCAGCAGTTATTCCATCATCTCCAATGGCATTCCATCTCTCGAGTTTTTCTTCAACGGTAGCTTCGACTTTAAACACACTAATTCATTGCTACCCATATCAAGGTCTTCATCAACTTCATGTGTACCAATCAAATTACACACATTCACACACAAACACAAACACACACACACACACACACATATATATATATATATATATATATATATATATATATATATATATATATATATATATATATATATATATATGCATATATATAACTATATATGTATATATATATATATATATATATATATATATATATATATATATATATATATATATATATATATATATATATATATATATATGAGAAGAAATATAATAAGAATAAATACCCCCAAAAATGGTAAAAATATTAAAAACCTTAGACATTCCTAAACCCAATCAAAACCTGATTAGGGAAAGGCTAAAGAAAGGAGGAAGCATCAAATTAATGAACAGAAGACTTGGAACAGGATGCCAACAGATGTTGGCTCTAAATGAGAAAAATGGAAATATCCACAATAGAGATATACTGCCAAAAATTGCAGATGATTTATATAGGATATTATACAAGAGTATTATAAGAAACTACATTGTCAATTCAAATAATCAGACTCTTAAGCTGGTACCAAAAGTAACATTTGGAGAATGAAGAAAGCATTAAAAGGCATAGGAAGAGGTAATGAGGCAGGAGAAGATGGCTTAATAATTGCTACAATAATAGATGGATGAAATATCATAGTAGTAAAACTGGCATTTCACCTTTGGTATTATTCTGTGGAATATCTTCTCATGAGCTACCAAAATCCTTCCTTTGAACACACGTTACAAGAATTACATAGGTAGTAAACAATATAATATTTCATTGAGAAAATCTCTCATTATCAAATACTTTTCAATTTGAAAGAGTAGTTATCATTTATTTTGGAGCTTCATTGACAGATGCAAAAAAAAAAAAAAAAATAATAATAATAATAATAATAATAATAATAATAATAATAATAATTATTATTATTATTATTATTGTAATTATTACTATCATTGTTATTATTATTATCATTATCATTATTATCATAATAATAATGATATTAATAATAATAATAATAATAATAATAATAATAATAATAATAATAATAATAATAATAATAATGATCATGATGATAATAATAGCAAATCTATTACTACAACTTGGATTTATAGCTCAGTAATTACTTCTCACACTGCTTTTGGGTCTAGCCTATAAGGATTAATTCATCCTTGAAGGTTCAGACATATCTCTACTACTCCTATTACTACCATTACTATTATTACTACTTCTACTACTACTACTACTACTACTACTACTACTACTACTACTACTACTACTGCTGCTGCCATTCCTATCATTTAACAGAAATACATATAATTATTGAAATCAACTCATAGTATTTAGATAAATAGACAGAGAAAGAAGGAGGGCAAGAAAGCTAGGAGAGAATCAATACGCAAAACTGAATCAATCTTTACTATTAACAACAAACCTTGTTGCTAAGAGTAGGTCACGCGACCATTAGTCTGGCTGGCGCTGCCTGACGTCTTCCTTTCTCATGCAAGCACTTTGAAGCACACTTGCAGGAACACCCATTCTCTAATATTCAAACCATTATCTTTCTTTTCTTTCTTCTATTCTATGGAATAACCCTACCATGTCAACAATGGTTCAGGAATGGCTCTAACACCGTCTGCATTTGGTAATCATAACCAGATTGATAACGACCAATGACCAATTATGATTGAGTAAGGATACATTTCCATGTGTGTGTAATGTGCCTTCTTAATTCATTTGCTAAATAATAACAATTAAATGTGCTATTGATTCGAATAAATCTACATAGTACAGAGCCAAGCACAAACACACATGAACACAAAGACACTGAGACGGATAAGGAAATGGCCGAAATAACCTCGATTCACAAAAACTGATGAGAATCGGTGATCAATATTGATTGACCCAATGACAAGAGGGAGACCTTCTTTGGACAATGCCAAGTGTCCGGAGAACTTGCAAACACACATTCCCTCTCTCTCTCTCTCTCTCTCTCTCTCTCTCTCTCTCTCTCCTCTCTCTCTCCTCTCTCTCTCTCTCTCTCTCTCTCTTCGTGAAAGTCCGCATGCAGCTACATATCAAGCAATGAACCATAGTTTCTATAGAAACAATTGCAAACACTTCTGCTCCCAGCGGAGTTCGGCGTCATGTTTAGTGCATTACCGATCGACGCGTGATGGAACTAAGTCAGTGAGTGATCAAGTGGTTGTGACTTTTAATCAGCTATTGATATTTTAGTGCTGTTGGTATTTGTGAAAAGTTCGAATGAAGTTTATCGATCAGGAACAAGCTGCAGTGATTTGGATGATATTAATTTAAGTTGCATTAAAACATATCCAATACAATTATTTACTTTGAGACTTTTGTCATTTAATATTCGTGATTGTTTGCAAAGAAGATCGGGGTTTCAATCTTCTCTTCAAAGACAATAAAAAAAGAATTTCTCACCATCCAGAATTCTTGAAATACACTTTAGACGTTAACATTATCAGGAGAGAAATTGTTGCTTCTAAATTATCCTTGTCTCCTTCATCTTTAGCCTTCAGACTGAGGCAAGTACCAAAGCATCTCACCTTGCTTTCTATTTTTGATTGCGTCCTAAGGTGAATCTCTCTCTCTCTCTCTCTCTCTCTCTCTCTCTCTCTCTCTCTCTCCTCTCTCTCTCTCTCTCTCTCTCTCTCTCTCTCTCTCTCAAGAGTAACAACCCTGTCTTAGGATTGGGTGAAATTATAATAATTGGAGAGTTTTACATAGAATTAAAGAAGGGCCATATCTCTTGCTTCAGATGACTTTGTAAGGAACCCATGAAATAGAATTTAGTTTCTTATTGATAAAAATCTTGCTGATGACATAGAAGAATAAAAAGTATCAAACGAATATCATCTAAACGCATTCACCACAACATCTAATAGAGAGGAAGAAAGGGAAACTTTGTGAAAATCTCAAGATACTTTAAATAAAAAAAAAAACAAGAAGATTTTCATTTGTTTTGGATGATTTCTATTATGATTTAGGTTGAAAGAAGAGAGGATTTTAAGCTGAATGCAAATTTGGAGTTGGTACAGAAAGTGACAGAGGAGACATGCTTGCAGAATTTATTAAAAAAATCTAAAACTCCTGAACATCTTTTTTCTGTCAAATTGTCAAATCCTCCTTAGAATCGAATTCCCCTATTAATTTCTAGTTACTAAAACACCGAAAACCACTTTACAACTTTACCCACCCCTCTCTCTCTCTCTCTCTCTCTCCTCTCTCTCTCTCTCTCTCTCTCTCTCTCTCTCTCTCTCTGAATATTGTCAAATCTTACCCTGAATCTACATTCCTTATTACTTTCTAGTTAGTTATTTGAACACTTAACACCAGTTTTAGTGACCCCCATCTACTACATTTAGCATACTTTACCTCTCTCTCTCTCTCTCTCTCTCTCTCTCTCTCTCTCTCTCTCTCTCTCTCTCTCTCTCTCTGCGAATGAAAGAGTAAACAAAATACTCTTCATAAACTCTCAGCTTTGATGAAATCTAGAAAAAGTCTTTCACTGTTTTGTTGATCTTTTCACCTAACGTATTTCATATTCTTACATCTCTCTCTCTCTCTCTCTCTCTCTCTCTCTCTCTCTCTCTCTCTCTCTCTCTCTCTCTATTTTTGAATGAAAGAGTAAGGAAAATAATCCTTATGAATTCTCAGCTTTACTTAAACCTTAAAATGTATTTCACTGTTTAGGCAACCTTTTATCTTACAGCATTTTATATACTTTCTCTCTCTCTCTCTCTCTCTCTCTCTCTCTCTCTCTCTCTCTCTCTCTCTCTCTCTCTCTCTCTCTCTCTCTCTCTCTCTCTCTCTCTCTCTCTCTCTCTCTCTCTGTCTCTCTCTCTCTCTCTCTCTCTCTCTCTCTCTCTCTCCCCTTGTGAATTGATGAGTAAGCAAAATAATCCTTAAGTATTTTAATCTTTACCATTACTTCCATTGTTTAGGTAACGTCTTCACCTTCTTTATTTCATATACTTTAACACTCTCTCTCTCTCTCTCTCTCTCTCTCTCTCTCTCTCTCTCTCTCTCTCTCTCTCTCTCTCTCTCTCTCTCTCTCTCTCTCTCTCCTTGTGAATGAGAGAGCAAGCAAAATGATTATTATGAATTCTATCCTTCACTGAAACCTTAAAATATCATTCACTTATGCAAGTCAACAAAACGTGACAGGCTTTTGGTTTTGTTTATTGATTACCTTAAGGCAAATGACAGGGTGCCCAAGCGCAAGCTAAGAGCAGTTCTGAAGGTACGCTGTTGCCGGAAAGTTATGCTCAAATCAAAAAAATATATATACTCGTGTACAAAGTATATACTTAAAACTGATATAATTAATGCTGGTTACGTCATGCTCTAGGGTTCTCCTTCAAGTTGTCTGTTATTTATTGTGTACTGTATATAGAGGAAATAGTAAGAAGGATAAATCTGCTATAGCTAGGGATGGTTTTTTAGGAATGTTGCACACATTATTAATAATGGACGATAAAAATTTTTACCCACATTATACTGTATGTTAGAACAAAAACGTAGAGTAGGTACCCACTACTGTAAAGATTACGGAATGTAAATAAATGCCAAAAAGAGCAAATATTTTTGTAATAAATGGTAATGATAGGGAAAAAATTCATTTACATAGTCACAATACCAAAATCTGTTATTCACCAAAAATATCTGTATTCAGGAGCTAAGTTTTTAAATTCAGGGAAAATGGCCAATGTAATTTCATTAAACACAAAAAAGCTAACAGCGCATCAGTAAACGAATTTTCTATATTTTGGGCTTCCAATAGTCAGATGCATTTAAAGAATATAAAATTAGTATTCGAGAGAGCTAGGATATTATTATTAATATATAGCTCATAATCGTGGTCAACAGGTAATGTAAAAGAGATCAAACAACAGTATAACCAGCTAAACCAGTTTTTACTTAGATTTAGGAGCAATAAAAGTATAAATCTTGGTTTATTAGAAGCCTGCATTTCCCCACTCAGTCACATAATCTCTAAGCAAAGAGTTAATTTTTTAAGGTCCAAAGTCTATGTAAACAAGCTGAACAATCCTTTGTATATATTTATGAATTATGTCAAGAGAATAACACCAATACACTTACATTTATGTCTAGATTTATGTCTAGATATCTGGAACATCACATCAATTCTAATGTATCTGTTGATATAGGGAATCTTATAATTGCCAGAAGTTCAATTTGCACTAGATTTACCACGTATGCAAGTGAACAAAACGTGACATTGACGATACACCCTGTATATACAACTAGTTTGTTTATTCCCGTTTTTCTGAGATTCCTTAAGTCCCTCGAAACTAATGTCGTATAATATAAGGATCAAGACAGGTCGCCGGAGTCGTTTACCCTATGAAACACGGGTTTGGCGATGTAACAATACTAGTATCCAATCTGAAAGACATGTTCTAATAGAGTGTAACCTGACTAATGATATTAGATTAAGATACCCCATGTTAAATTTCAGAGACACTAGCAGGTTGCTCGGTGGAAACACTCATATACAGTATATCCATTATGTAAATATGTCCATGAAGTATTAAAATTCTATTGATGAACAGGATTATACCAAGGTCTTATGATTTTGATCTTATTATACTAAAAAAAAGTTTAGTTGAGATGCAATCCACCTATTCTTCATTTCATTTATGATTTTGAATGGACATTTTGTCTTTGGTATTTCCGGAAGTTGTTATATCAAATTACGAGTGTAAGATGTTAATCATTGTTTTCTAATGCCAGGCTGACACTTGCACGACTTTTGGTCGGGAATTTGTTGTGGCAAGTCATACCATTTTGGGGCACGAACTAGGAGGCTTCCGCACTGTTCCCGGCTAGCTCACGCATTGTTCAGAATGAGTTCACGACGAGTTCATGATAGTTCACGAATGCGTGCCCATTAGTGTCCACATTGACATGAACTGGCATGACGAGTTCACGCATCGTTTGCATTTAGTTTGCACACTTCCCGCATTGTCACAACGAGTTTGCGCAATTCAGACGGTGTCGGGGCGACTTGGCCACGCCATATAAATACTGGGCCTCTCCAACCCCTGGTCATTTTGGTTGGCTTTGGAAGAGACAGCATGCTTAATATCAGAGATAAAATCATTGCAGAGGAAAAGATACCCATACTTGGCAGCTGGTTTATCCGTTGTTGAAAATTAGCAGAAAAGGCTGGCAGGGGCAGAAGAGGGAGAAAAGGCTACCCCACATCGAAGAAAGACACAAATGAAAGTGTGGGTCAGGGAATGCTTAACCAGAAGACAGGAGTTTGGAGCATATGACTGTCTACTGACTGAACTCCAAAAGGAAGATCAAAGATGATACGAAAAATACCTCAGAATCACAGCTGACCTGTTCCTAGATATGATTGAGAAGTTAACCCCTCTCCTCTAGTAGCAGTTCACCTTCATGAGGGAACCAATTCAAGTTGGACTCAAGCGGGATATTACTATCCAAGTCTGTAGTACAGCTTCAGGGTTGAAGCAAGTACCATTTGCAAGCTCATACCCGATGTGTGTAAAACCATCATCACAGTCTACAAGATGGAAGTGCTGAGCTAGCTGCCCCAAAACTGAAGAGGAGTGAAAGGAAGTTGCTGCTGGGTTCAGCTCCAGATGGAATTACCACAACTGTCAGGGGGCGGTGGACGACAAGCACATTGCCATAAAGAAGCCACCCAATGCTACCTCTTACTACTACAACTATAAGGGCTTCCACAGCATTGTACTGATGGCAGTGGCAGATGCTACCTAAAAGTTCCTCTACGTGGATGCTGGGACAGAGGGTGGTGCGTTGGATGGAGGAACATGGAGTAACTGTTCCCTGCATGATACTGTAAAAGAGAACAGAACTGGAGTGCCTCGACCTGAATCACTCCCTAATGAAGACCAGCCATTGCCCTATTACTTCGTAGGTGATGACGTCTTTGCTCTCCAAATCTGGATGATGAAACCATTTCCCCATTGGTCAAAGGTACTACGAAAATGCATATTTAGCTAAAGGTTGTCTCGTGCCTGACATGTCGTGGAGAATACCTTTTGAATTTTGTGTCAAAGGTTCCATTACTTCTTCACGCTGATGCATCAGCACCCCAACACCATCAACCTGATTACCAAGTGCGCTTGTATCCTGCACAACCTCATCGTCATCAGATACCCACACTCAATTTCAGAAGTGGACTACAAAGATCTGGACACACATGATCTAATACTGGGGGATGGAGGACTGACTTACACCTGTAAAAGAAATGATTTTTTAAATTTTTTTTTGTTGCCCTTTATTTTTGGATTTCTTTTTCTCTGCTTTTTCGTTTATTTTTTTCGTTCGTTTCCATTTTTCTTTCACTTTATTTTAAGGTTAAAGAGAAAAAACAAGTGTTTTGAAATAAGAAATCATTTTATTAACATGAAAACTACAAACAACAAATATGTACAAGTATCACAGTCCAACTATTTACAAATATTTAGAAGTGTCTCATCTCAGTCATTGTCCTTGCTGGTACTGGTACTGCTGCGTAGGGATAACCAATGGACTGGGTGGTGTCTTGAGTTCCTAGGAGGTGTAGAGGGATGAGGGTGAGATGCCCTCTTCTAGGTTGTTGTCGACGGATCCCGGGGTCAGGACCGGGAAGCTGAGTGGTGTCATAGGTGTCTGGAATTTGGCTGACAGCGACAACACTGAAGGTGTTGGTGAAGGAGCCTGGACAAGGGTGGCTGACAGTGCAGGTGGAATCCCTGAGTGGTTGTCGATATGGCTGCTGGAAGAGCTGACGCCGCTGCCTATAGCGGTGTACTAGGTTGAGGCAGTGTATAAGGAATTCATACTGGGAGTCCTCTGGGATAGCATGAATGTGGCCTTCCGGTAGGTACGAAAAATCGTGTAAGATCTTGTGCTGGCCGGTGTACGAGTGGGTGGGCGTCAAGGAATCTGCTTCGGAGATGATCTGAAACATAAAAATACTGTAACAATTTAGTACAGCATTTCAATGCAACATATTGCACATGCCATGTCATAAGCAATGGATGAAACTGGAATAAAATCTGCATGAAGTCATTGGGATTCTCACCTGTTGCACTACATTACTGAGGTTGCTGTGGGTCACCATGGTCTTATCCGTTGCTGTGGCTGTCTGTGTTATTGGTGGGCTGGACCGCTTCCCCTTTCCCTTGCCCTTCTCGGTGCTAGTAGATGCTTGGCTCTGGGAAACTGTGGACCTCACTTTATCATCATCTCCGTCGCTGATCGTCACTACAGCTGACTCTGGGACAGCAAACTGCTTACTGGGGACTGTCTCTCCACGGAAATGTGTTTTATCAGGGAACTCCAGGTCTCCATGATATGGTCGTCACGGGCACTCCTTTGTGGCTGGCCAGCTCCACCCTTCTTCTCCTTCTTCATAATATTCCCCACCCTGCTTCTCAAGTTTTCGTAAATCTTCTTGCATTGGGCATCAGTGGCAGGAGGCTCTAGCTACTCTCCAACTCAGTACCACCGGCTGTTCTTAGCAGCCAAATTGAGCCACTCCTGCTTCTTGTCATACAGCTGGCGGTTCTCCTTCACAAGATCAGCCAACCTAAACTCGGCCTCTTCTGTCCACTGGTATTCAGAGATTTCTTTCTTGGACATCCAGACCCGCTTCTTCTGCTTTCTGTTAGCCTCATCCTCACTTCCTTATTACGCTATTCCACCAGGCTATTAGCTGTAAGCCTACATTGTTATTATTATTATTATTACTAGCCAAGCTACAACCCTAGCGGGAAAAGCAAGATGCTATAAGCCCAAGGGCTCCAATAGGTAAAAATAACCCAATGAGGAAAGGAAATAAGGAAATAAATAAATGATGAGAATTAATTAACAATAAATCATTCTAAAAACAGTGACAACGTCAAAACAGATATGTCATATAAAAACTATTAACAACGTTAAAAACATATGTCATATATAAACGATAAAAAAACTCATGTCAGCCTGTTCAACATAAAAACATTTGCTCCAACTTTGAACCTTTGAAGTTCTACTGATTCAACTACCCGATTAGGAAGATCATTCCACAACTTGGTAACAGCTGAAATAAAACTTCTAGAGTACTGTGTAGTATTGAGCCTCATGATGGAGAAGGCCTGGGTATTAGAATTAACTGCCTGCCTAGTATTACGAACAGGATAGCATTGTCCAAGGAGATCTAAATGTAAAGGATGGTCAGAGTTACGAAAAATCTTATGCAACATGCATAATGAACTGATTGAACGACGGTGCCAGAGATAAATATCCTGATCAGGAATATGAAATTTAATAGTCCATAAGTTTCTGTCCAACAAATTAGGATGAGAATCAGAAGCTGAACACCAGACAGGAGAACAATACTCAAAACAATGTAGAATGAAATAATTAAAACACTTGTTCAGAATAGAATGATCAACAAAAATCTTGTAAGACTTTCTCAATAAGCCAATTGTTTGTACAATTGAAGGACACACAGACCTAATGTGTTTCTCAAAAGTGAATTTGCTAGCAGAGAATAACACCTAACATTTTAAAAGAGTCATACAAATTTAAAGAAACATTATCAAGACTAAGATCCGGATGTTGAAGAGCCACCGTCCTTGACCTATTTACAATCATACTTTGAGATTTATTAGGATTCAACTTCCTACCCCATAATTTGCACCATGCACTAATTTTAGCTCAATCTCTACTAAGGGATTCACCAACCCCAGATCTACATTCGAGGGTTGGAATTAATGCAAAGACAGTAGCACCATCTGAATATGCAACAAGCTTGTTTTCTAGGCCATACCACATGTCATGTGTATATAGTATGAAAAGTAATGGGCCAAGAACACTACCCTGTGGAACACCGTATATCACATTCCTATACTCACTATGGTGCCCATCAACAACAACTCTTTGAGATCTATTACTTAAAAAATCAATAATAATGCTAAGAAATGACCGACCCACTAACAACGGCTTCTGTTTGAAAACAAGACCTCATGATTAACACGGTCAAAGGCAGCACGAAAATCAAGGCCAATCTTACGAACTTCCTGACCAGAATCTAGGGATTTCTGTACAACATTGGAGATTGTAAGAAGGGCATCACATGCTCCAAGGCTTTTACAAAAACCAAATTGCAAACTAGGGAATAGATGATTACCTCCAGTAAAACTATTAAGACGTTTTGCCAAAAGACGTTCAAAAACTTTAGATAATATGGGAGTTATGGAAATTGGAGGGTAATCAGTAGGACTTGAGCTACCACAAGCACATATACATAGAGGAGTAACATAATCAATTCTCCAACAAGTGCTAAAAGCTCCTCTTCTTGCTAACTGGCGCAAAATAACAGATAACTTTGGAGCTAAGAAATCTGCTGTCTTTATAAAAAACAAAGGAAAAACGCCTTTTGGTCTATACCTCCAAAAGCATCAAGGTCCATCAACAGAGCTTTATTCTCAAGAGATCAAAAAGCTAAACTAGTTAGTTTAGCCCCAGGAAAACAGGAATGAGGAAGTTCAAGTATTTCATTACTCTGTTCACTGTCAAAAACTTCTGCCAACCGGGTTGCCTTATCTGGTTTAAGTAAAGGAGGAACTGTTGAGTCTACACTAAAGAGTGCAGATTTCATGGTAGACCGCCATTTATGTTCCTGAGTTGTACCAGAAAGGGTTTCTTTTATGGTTAAATTGTACTCCTTTTCAGTTGAGGCATAAACTCTTTGAGCAAAAGCTCGAAGCTGAGTATAGTTGTTCCAGGTCAAATCTAACCTGTTACCCTTCCAAAGATGATAGGCCTCCTGCTTCTCCAAATAAGCACGTCTACAATTATCATTGAACCACGGTTTGTCCTTCACTCGGTACCCTAGCACACGAGAAGGGATGTGCCTATCAATTATGTTGACTAGATTCTCATTCAAAATGACAACAGGATCTAAAATACTATATAATTGTGACCAATTCAAGCACAAAAGATCATGCAAAATCCCATTCCAGTCTACTTGGGATTTCATATAAATTTTACAAGAGTATGATATATCAGGGACAGACTGCTCAGTCTTCACTAATAATGAAATCAAGGCATTATCGGATGTTCTGACTGGAGAACCAACCCTACTAGTTATAACGCCAGGGGAGTCAGTGTATACAAGGTCCAAGCAATTATCAGACCTGTGAGTAGCTTCATTAATGATTTGCTCACAGCCTGATTCAGAAGCAAAGCCTATAGCTTTTAAGCCATGGCGATTGGTAAGAGAGATAGAACTTAACCAATCCCTATGGTAAGCATTAAAATCACCAACAAAGACAAAAGAAGCCTTTCTATCATATTCTTGTATCTTAGCCATAATGGTAGGAAGACAATCAAATATAGAATCATCCATGTCTGGATTCCGGTAGATGGGAAAAATAAAAGTTATTATGCCTGCTACAATCTTTTATTACCTGAATCTCATGACATCCACATTGATAGCAGGACTTATGAGAACCAGGGTACTCGGTCTTAATATACACCACCATTCCCCTGGCCCTAGGGATGGCATTACGTTTCAACATTATTGGCTTCTTAAAACCAGTTATAAAAAGCTCATATGAGTGCCTCATATTAGAAACCAAAGTTTCTGAGCACAAACGAATATCATACTGTCTGGACGCAACTGTAAGGTCTTGGATATTTGCATGAAGACCACGAATATTGCAATACAGAAGACGACATTGACGAAATCTAGGACGTACTGGTCCCGGATTTCGCTCAATGTCTCCAGATAGCATAAGAATTAATAGAAATAAAAATGAGACATCATACTTAAAAACTAGACTAACAAGAATTATAACAAAAACAATATGTAAAGATTTATAAATAAAGTGATTAATGAAACACATAGAATATAGTGAAAAGTCGGAAAACTGGTGAACATGGAGGAGCCGATACACCATGCAAGGCTAAATACCCTCCAGGATAGCCATTTCAACTACAGGGAGGACAGTAAGGATGGTTTTGAGAAGAAAAAGAATCTGAAAAGGAAAAGACAACCACCAATAAACCACCAGGCATCCATTGCCCTTCTATTAAGCCTGCTCAACACACCATTTCCAAAAAAACATGAGGAAGGAAAAAAATTAAAAATAAGATAGAATAGTACCCTCAAGCAAGAGAACTCTAACCCAAGACAGTGGAAGACCATGGTACAGGGGCTATGGCACTACCCAAGACTAGAGAACAACAGTTTAATTTTGGAGTGTCCTTCTCCTAGAAGAGCTGCTTACCATAGCTAAAGAGTCTCTTCTACCCTTACCAAGAGGAAAGTACACTGAACAAATTGCAGTACAGTAATTAACCCCTCGGGTGAAGAAGTGTTAAGTATCTCATTGTTGTCAGGTGTATGAGGAAAGACGAGAATATGTAAAGAAGAGGCCAGACTATTCTGTGTAAGTGTAGGCAAATAAAGAATAAGCCGTAACCAAAGAGAGGGATCCAATGCATTACAGTCAAGCCAGTCAAAGGATCCAATACATCTCTAGCGGTAGTATCTCAACGGGCGGCTGCTGCCCTGGCCATCCTACTACCTACCTACTACCTGCGGTCAATGAAAAGCATTCAATTTTCTTCAAGTCCGAGACTGATTTCACCACCTTATTTATAAACTCGAGACCATTATCACTTATCAAAATTCCCGGGCAACCAAACCTAGTAATCAAAGAGCACAGCGCCTGGGGTAATGAATTTGCTGATTTATCCAACATTGAGTAAGTATGAGTGTAACAAGTAAATGCTTTGACAAATAACACATGTATACTTATCTTGTGTATTACCAGTAGGAAATGGTCATACCACCTCCATAGCTACCCTATAATATTTAATAGGAATCACAGGCCACTTTCTGGCTTCCTTTACAGTGTTTTATGGTCTTTGAAACATTTACAAACATGACAACATTTTATATAGTTTTCTATAGATTTCTTTATTCCTAAGCAAAAGAAGGATTCTTATGCTCTCGTTAAATTCCCTGCATAAAGACTTGCATGTACAATGCGGATGGCTTAATCAATTAAAGAGGGGACAAGAACTACTCGTGCACAGAATTCCCGTACCCTTTTCTCTTAAAGACAATTCAATATATCATTCACTATAAAAAAAATTCTCAAGAGGGACATTCGGAAATGATGGATAACTCTCCCATTCCCCTTTAATCACTGCTCATGATCTATGATCTTTCCATCAATTCCTCTTTTTTTCTGTCCCTCTAGGACTTCCTTTATGTCCTAGCCTCCCAAGTCCATCAAACCTGCATCATCAGGGCACTCATTCTGGACATCCCTGGTAATGTCCTCGGCCACCGACATACATTAACCTTCACTTTTTCTCCCTCACCCCATCTCTTTCTCTCTCCAAAATCTTTCTCTCTCTCCCGGTCGAGGATATAATTTTCTGAGCGCTCTTCACATGAATTCACATCCCGTTTTGTATTTTAATGGGACCTTCAAGATTTTGGGTTCGTTCTTCGTTCCTCTTTCGTACCCGAGTTGTTACTCCTATTACTGCACCTCTAGAGAGGGCATCAGCTACCTTATTAGACTTATCTTCTATTTGGTCAAACCCCTTTATGTTAAACTTTAACAGTCTTTCAATCCATCTCGCTTGTCTAGACGCAAATCAAACAGCTGACCTAATAAAAAGAACTGATACCTCTCAAGAACCCAAAGGATAGCCAGTACCTCTCAATCGAATGTACTATAATACTATGTTGCCCCTTTTTAATGCTCTAGAAGCAAAACAAATGTGTTGCGCTCTACCTTTATCATATTCTTGAGAAATTACGCCACCAATAGCTACGCTACTCTCATCTGTTGTCACTAAAAACGGGTGATCAAATCTAGGATATGCGAGTAAGTCAATGCTAGATAAGGCAGCTTTCTAATGGTTGAAGGTCCTTCCATGTCCCACTCCCCATTTTATTAATCTTTTTTTCTTCAAACTATCTAGGGGTCTCGCTATCTCTCCAAAACCTCTTATGAGTTTACAGTAATAACAAGCGACCTTAAGGAGCCCATCTAGTTACTTATGGGTATATGGCCTTGGGAAATCTCTAATAGCTTCTACTTTACTGAGGTAGGGTTGGATACCTTCATGGGTTATTATATGAACTAAAAATTCAACCTGTTTACAGAAAAATTTGCACTTTTATCATTTTTTTTTCATACCATTACTTCGCAATGCTTTTGAAAATTTACTAATAATAATATTCATATGTTCTTCCGACATTTCCTTTTGATTGCGATATCGTCTAAGTAAAGGAGAACATTATGGCTAATTAAGGGAGTTAAAACCACCATTATTACTCTAGAAAAACTACTTTGAGCATATTTAACACCAAAAGGAAGAAAATTAAACTAAAAGAGTTGATCTTTGGCTATAAATAGCGTTTTACTTTTACTGACTTTCTTCCTAAATGGTTACTTGATAGTATCCAGATTTCAAATTGATAAATGTAAAATATTTACTATTGTGTACCTGCCTGAGTAACTCTTCAATTGAGGGCAATGGAAATGCATTATCCTTAGTGAACGCATTCAACTTTCTCTAATAAACACACAATCTTACCGAGCGAACCTTTTTCCTAACAGGTACAATTAGAGAAGTCCAGGGGGATTCACTCTCCTCGATAATCCTTTGTTTCCTTAATTTTCTAATTTCCCATTTTATTACTCTCTGGAAATGGATGGGTGCCTTATAAGGCTTGACCTGATTGGTTATGCCTGCTCAGTTTCAATGCTAAAGGGAAATAAATCAATCGTCCCGAGTTTTTCGTCTCCAATCGCAATCACATCTGAATAATTATTAAAAATGTTACTAACTACAGGTTGATATTCTAGCAGATATATTTTTCAACATTGCATAATCAATTTCTGAGTGCTTTCATCTGTGCGGGCTGTAGATGTGGTTCCCAAAATCCCATTATAAGTAATTTCACATAAATCCAACTCACACACAGAATCACTTACTAACCAAACTCTTTTGTTTGACAAGTTAACTATCGTAATATTCGCTCTGTTCTCTTCTATTTCTGACAAGCCTTCTAAGACTACATATGGCCATTTGTCCTTGGATTTAACTACGACCTTGGTTCCCTTCGGAAGATGCTGACAAGGGGTCACTAATATGCACATAAGTGTCTGGCGGAGGAAATACTTTTCTTCCATTCAGTACAGCTGTTACCTTCCATAAGGGTCTCTCCTTTCCTACAAAAGCACTTACTCTCTCTCGACTTTATATCTACAAAATGGACCCTCCTGCTTTTACTAATATTCAACCCTTTTCCTCTTATATGTATATTTGACTACTCAATATAAAATCAAATCTAATTATAGCCTCAATTTCTGGAATTCACAAGGTATGTAGGACAAAAAATTCACGTGTAAACTTCCAAGATCCCACCTTAAAGTTGACGATCCTTGTATGGCCTGCATGTAGTTTATTTCCTCCTGGCGTATCGAGGATGATTGATGCCGCTGACTGTAGTGGGTTTAATGATATTCCATTTTCAATAAGAAAAACGCTGGCTCCTGTGTTTATCAGTGGTCAAATGGACTTATATGGTAGGTCAAGCCTGACTGCTAACATTCCGAGGCGCCCATTAGGATATGTGAAGCACGTGCCAACAATCTCGCTTGCAATACCGCTGCCCCCTAATCCTGTCCCTAGTGCTGCGGGGTTTAGGTCATGGATACCAATAGGGTCACCACTGCCTGCTCGACTGTTTCTTTTGTCATGTTGTGTGTGTGTGGTGGGCCATTGATCTCCTTTGTTTCCCCCTTCCTCTGTTTCCTTTTCCTCTGATAATGGGCAGGGTGTGGTCTGCGTGTGCCACAACCCTCATGCCTTCAATTTTTTTTTTGCTGGACAATCTCGAGATAAATGACTGTAGGCCTGACAAGTTTAACAGTCAGGAGATCCTTTGGTGGGGCACTCAGTTCGGTGGTACCCTCATCCCTTATACTGCCAAAATATGAAGACTCTTCTCACCTGTTAACTGTGTTCTCCCCTCTCCTGCTTTAGTGGTTTATGAGTTCCTCTCATTATTACCACATTTTCGGAATCATGAAAGCTATTCTTCGGAATTTTTTCTTTTGACAAACTGTCTAGAATGCTTTACATCACCATCAATACGCCTTCTAACGAGCCATGTTTATCGAGCAGAAAACCAAATAGATTTGGGTTTTCTAACCTGCGAATATGTTTAATTGCAATTGCTTTTTTATCACCTTCTGGGAGATTACCCTCCGTGTAGCAAACAAATCACAATCTCGTATAATACGAGTTGCAAAACT
Organism: Palaemon carinicauda; assembly: GCF_036898095.1. Classification (NCBI taxonomy): domain Eukaryota; kingdom Metazoa; phylum Arthropoda; class Malacostraca; order Decapoda; family Palaemonidae; genus Palaemon; species Palaemon carinicauda. Next base: position 66,143,511 of record NC_090758.1, on the reverse strand, counting down.
GAGAACTGACTCACCCTCTTTAATTTGGTTTGTAATTTTTCAAGTAAACGTCGTTTTATTTCAGTATAACTTCTTAAACTGTCTTGTGGCCAACACATTACTTCCATTGCCGGAGCATCTTTCAGTAACCTAATTACTTGAATTGCTTTTTCTCTTTCTGACTCCTCATATGTGGCTACTTCAAAGTCTCCTAAAAACACCTTTCGACTGAAACCCTTCATGAGGCCGTTGATCATTAAAAGGCCTAATGTGTGCCTGGAGTTCTGGCAATTTTCTAACTACAAGAGTATCTTCATTCGGCTCTGCATGTGTTCTTTCACTTATATGCGTTAGAACTTCGTTTTTGTACATTGGATATGCCTTTGTTGCGCTACGTTCTTCTCTTTCAACTAAGAATCTATTTATTAACTCAGCTAGGTTTTCTAACCAATTTTTCAAGTCCTGTGATCGTTGCTCTTAGTTATATTCTTCATTGACATCACTATGACCAACTGCTCCTTCGTTTTCATCTCCTGCAGCAGCAGTGTCTCCTATGTTATTCTTCGCTTATCTAGGCATCTTGAACTTTTATTTTACCGGCTTAAGGAGTAACTTCGCTAACTGCATACGCATACAGACAAATTATTTCACC
>NC_090758.1:66130380-66132880 GCF_036898095.1 Palaemon carinicauda | reverse complement strand
TTGCAAACCTGTGGGTTCCAATAATGTAGGGATCTGGAAATAATATTGCAGGGGGCAGGAAACCTGCAAGTATTATGACCGTAAAAATACTTACTGTTGGCCTTGCAGAGGACTGCAGCACAAGGTATCTGGTGTTCCTCCTGTAAAGAAGGAAAACCAAATGAGTATACAATGGATTATCTCCTTGACAATCAAAATGCAAATGTCCTTTACAATAGAATAGCTCAGGATAGTAAGCTATAAAGGGATAGTGGGAGATAAATACATGTGTACCCCTGTGAGCAAATGCTGTGGCCTCCCCTCAGTATTAACTACATGGAGATTTCTCTATAGAGTAACTCCAAGTAGAAGGACTCTTACCCGTAGGGGTAGAGAAGTATCAAATCACTGTCCCAAAATAATGTTAATACTGTGGGGTCAGGATGACTGACTCTCGATCAGAATATTGAAGAAAAATATTCATTCAATATATGAACGCTACCAGCAGAATGCTCTTACAAGGGTACCCAAGGTATGTCAGAAAATACTACTGTATCATGGTACTGTAGTTTTCTAATTGCAGTAAGTCTATATTGCAACTTACTGGTTACTGTACATCATGTATTGTAGTCTAGTCATTATGCTGCCTTCATAGTAGCATATGGCAGTATGGTCCATCTAGCTGGCATGAAGCCAGCTGGACTAGGAAAATAAAGACATATATTTGTATATCCCACTCAGCCTATTTGCTATAGTGTTCCTACTATATTAAAATATATAGTTTCCTGATCAGAGAGACTCAAGGAAAAAGGCTCCACCCTTTAAAGGTTAGGAGTGTATTACTCCAACCTTAAAGTGCTTAATATTGTAGGGTAATCCTAATACCGATTTCAAATCAGGATATTGAAGAAATCATATTCATTCAATATAGGATTGGGCTCAGCAAATGCCTGTGTTGGATATCCAGAATATATTGGAAATAGCTACTAGTATAAACTATATAGTAGTTTTCTATCTGCAGTATATTCTATAATGCAGATATACTGGCTACCTGTATAAAATTTACAGTAGTTCAGCCGGCATGTAGCCGGCATAGCTAGGTCTTGCCGGCATACCCGGCATGCTAGCTAGAGAGAGAGAGAGAGATAGCATGGAAAAAAGGCTACTCTTTACTGTGAATGTATACAGTAGTTAAGGATGTACAAGTCTAATTTGACTGCCTTTTTCCAGAAAGAAGGTTCTAATAGAAGGGGAAAATGTACCATTCAGGCTTCCATCCAGCTACAGTACTATTGCCGACAAAGTACGCCGATACACTTACGGCCAGCAAGTCCAGCAGTACCAGTACAGTCGGCGTGCTGCCAACTGAGTCAGCACTATCTGTGCCGGCCTGGCCGGCAGTACCCCGGCAACAGGACCTGTAGCAGCAGTCCAAGGGAGGACTGAAGAACTTTGGGAAAAGAAGGAACTTCCCTCTCACGGCCATCATGGTCGCCGGCAGCCATCTTGGCTGCTGGCTGTGCCGGCAGTTGCCGGCTAGGCCGGCAATTGCCGACAGATGATGTGGTTGGCGGCAGTATGCTCTGCCGTCAGCCAAAGTCATGACTAGAGAAGGAGTCTGGTTGGCTCAAGCAACCTACCAGCAAAGGTAAGGTTGCAAGATGCCGGCCTAAAGAAAGACAATGGCTCAGGCATCAAAAGTGGACAGAGGGGTAGGGAACAGGGTCCTGTAACGAGTGTCAAAGAAACTGGCAAAAATGGTTATTACTACTACCTGTAAAAGAAACTGTTTCGGTATCGGCCGAATCCCAGGGAACAGGAGAGACTCAGTTCTCCATCCCAGAGATTGCCGACACAGTGAAGGGGATGGCGACACTGCCGCCTCCTCTCAAGAAAGAAGAAACAGAGTTCTAGTGCCACGTATCCTAGGCTAAAGAAAATTACTCTTCAGCCCAGAGAACTGTGGCATAGGACTAGTCTTTTAGTCGCATGGAGAAGATGGTATCCTACTATAACTTCAAGTGCGGCTAATGATGGCTAAACTCCATTGCCGGCCACCTGGCCGGCAGGGGAATGATGGTATCCTACAACCCATTCGCCCTACCGGCAGGTCGCTGACATAAGACTAAATACTCTGAGATTCTGACTAAATTCCAAAACCTGATGGTATACCACAACCAATGGTTAAGTTAAGAGGCAGGACAAACCCTAAGTTAACCATGTCTGAATAAAATTCAAGGCACGGCTATTAGGGTTGTAGCCTGAGGCTACACTCAGAGGGAAAGAGATTACCCTTAAATCTCCGAAGAGACGTGTAATATTTCATAACATCCTAGGAGGTATCAGTCTCCACTGAATGAAAACAATACACGAGAGTAATCAGGGAAAGTCTGAACGTATAGTAAAATGTCTAGGTAAGGTTACCTAGGCTATACCAGATCTCGGTTACCTAAATCACCGAAACTCTAACTATACGATCGACAGAGAAAAGAGGGAAACAAAAGTTATGCACATTATCGAA
>NC_090758.1:66117880-66122880 GCF_036898095.1 Palaemon carinicauda | reverse complement strand
GAATGATCCTGCGTCTAAGGACCATTCCGACTCTATCGGTGTGAACTTGGATAGAGCGTCCGCTGTCACGTTGCGGACTCCTTGAAGGTAAACTGCCGACAGGTACCACTTCTTCTTTTCCGCCAATCGGAAAATGGCCAACATCACCTGGTTGAGAGGTGGTGACCTCTATCCTTGACGATTCAAGCATCTCACAACTACCTCGCTGTCCATCACCAACCTTATGTGGATCGAGTGACGCGGGGAGACTTTCTTTAAGGTAAGGAGCACTGCCATAGCTTCTAGAAAGTTTATGTGAAAGGTCTTGAATAGCTTGGACCAAGTCCCCTGGACTTTTTTCCGATGAGAGTGACCTTCCCATCCCTTCTTTGAGGCGTCTGAGTGAATCGTCACCGACGGGGGAGGTGGCTGAAGAAAAACCGACTTCTTTAGATGTCTGGCTTGGGACCAAGGCCTGAGGAGAGTACGTAGCCGAAGCGGAACTAGTCTTCTCAGATCTCTTCGCGCGTTTGATGCATAACTTCTCCAAACTCCGGTTGCATCCTTTAGCTGTACTCTTGGCACTGGGTCTGTCACCAAAGCAAACTGGAGAGAGCCCAGTACCCTCTCCTGTTCGCGCCTTGATATCCTTTCGGAATCTAGAAGTCTCTTGACAGAACCCGCCATCTCCTTCCTTTTCTTCGCCGGGATGGAGAAACGGTGTGACAAAAGGTCCCAGTGGATTCCCAGCCACTGGAACTTTTGAGATGGAGAAAGTCGAGACTTTTTTCTGTTGATCTTGAAGCCTAGGTACTCTAGGAACTGGATCATTTGACTGGAAGCTTGCAAGCATTCTGTCTCGGATGCTGCCCACACCAACCAGTCGTCCAGGTAGGCTACTACCTGGAATCCCTTTAGTCGTAATTGTTTGAGAGCTGCGCTCGCAAGCTTCGTGAAAATCCTCGGGGCTATGTTTAGCCCGAATGGCAGGGCTCTGAAGGCGTATAGTCTTCGTTGTAGCCTGAACCCTAGGTAGGGGGAGAGTCGACGGCTGATTGGAATGTGCCAATAGGCATCTGACAAGTCAATAGAGACGGAATATGCCTTCTTGGGCAGTAAGGTCCTTATGTGTTGCAGTGTTAGCATTTTGAATTTGCAATTCACTATGAACTTGTTGAGTGGCGACAAGTTCAGAATGACTCTGAGCTTTTCCGAGTCTTTCTTGGGAACACAAAACAGCCTCCCTTGGAATTTGATGGACTTCACCTTTCGGATCACATTTTTCTCCAACAGTTCTTGAACGTACTCCTCCAGAACGGGGGTGGAGTGTTGGAAAAACCGAAGGCACGGGGGTGGAGTGCTGTACGAGCTCCAGCCCAGTCCATTCTTGAGTAGGCTGTGGGCCCATGGATCGAAGGTCCATCGATCCCAAAATTTCAGAAGTCTCCCTCCTACCGGTATCATCTAACTTGGACTGCCGTCCTGAAGTCTTGCCTCCCTGACCACGACCACCCCTGAATCCCCTTCCCCTTGAGGGGCGCCTAGACGAGCCTCTGGCTGCTCCTCTAGGCTTTGCTTGAAAGGAAGAAGACTGCTCTTCGAACGTTGGGGTGAATGCCGTGGACTGTGTCGACACAGCCTGGGGTACCCACTTAAAAGTGGTCGGGGTTTGAGCCACCATCTGGGGCACTGGAGGCAATGGCAATTGCAGTTGCTGTTGCTGTCTAAAAGGTTTGGCTGGCCGAGAAGGTAGCCTAGTCTTCATAGTCTTCCTCTTTGGTTGAGGACCCTCATCCGGGGAAGACTTTCTTTTGATAGCCAGGCCCCACTTCTGGAGAAGGTTTCTATTCTCCAAGGCGGCCTTATCAACAACTTCTTTGACCAAATTGGTAGGGAAAAGGTCTTTGCCCCAAATGTTGGAGGAGATTAGTTTCCTTGGCTCGTGCCTCACCGAAGCCGAGGTGAACACGAACTCCCTACAAGCTCTCCTCTCTTGACGAAGCCATAAAGGTCCTTCGTCACTGTGGCCAGATGAGTCTTGGCCACCACCATGAACATTTCATGGACCTTGGGGTCACTTGCCATCGTCTTAAGAGTAGTCTGAAGAGACATTGAGGCAGCCAGTCTTTATTTTGTCTCGAACTCTCTTCGCAAAAGAAAGTCAGACAGCTTAGGGAGGTCCTCGCCGAACTGACGTCCGGCAATATCAGCCTCCAACTTTCCAACTGAGAACGTAAGATGGACGTCCTTCCAGTCTTTGTGGTCCTTAGGCAGGGCCAGCGACAAGGGTTTACACTCCTCCAGGGAGGGGCAAGGCTTGCCGGCCTCGACTGCTTTTAGTACAGCCGCAAACCCTTTCTGTAAAAAGGGGAAGGCTCTAGCAGGAGAGGACACAAAGGAAGGGAGCTTCTTGCTCAATGCAGCTACCTTTGAGTTAGAGAAGCCCCTCTCTTTCATCGAGGATGAAAGTAGAGCTTGAGCCTTAGCATGGTCCATCACTATGACCTCCTTCGTCTCTGTCTCCTCCTTTGAAGCTGGTTCCTTCCTCAGCCGGACATAACAGTCCGGATATGATGCCTTGCTGGGCCAGAATTCCACCTCCTCTAGGGGAACTGAGCCCAGCTTATCCGAGATGACGATCTTTCCAGTCGTCATCGGCATGTGCTCAGCATACCTCCATGGGATAGCATCTGAGCACAAGGGAAGGTCTTTCACATTGAGCCTTTTCCGGGGCCCATGTGATTCTGCAAGGCACTGCATCCGCAGTTCCATTGCAGCCGCCTTCTCCTGATTCTCCTTCTGCATTTGTTGGATCATTCCAACAATAGAAGAGAGTGCCTGTCCCAGCTCTACAGGGAGACTGGCCGATGTTGAGGGAATAGGCTCCGGAATCTGAACCGGAGTAGCCGACACCTCTTCGACCTCTTCCTCTACAACATCTGGGGCTTGAACTTCATCCTAGGCTTCTGCCAGGAGGTCTTCCTCCAGACGCTCGTCCACGTCAGACATCCTGTCATCTAACTGGATGTCTTGCATCGCGACCGCGACTTCAGCATCCACCTGGATCCGAACTTGGGGGATCTCCTCTTGAGGCTGGGGAATCACTGCATCAGCTGATGCCTTAGGGAAAAGATACGCCCTCATCTTCTCACTTGGAAGATAAGGTCCAGAGGTGTTCTTTTGGAAGTCCCTTACCCAGGTACGAAGCGTCTCCCTTGCCATATCCCTTGATTCCGCCGTCCTAGGGGAATCAAAGGCCTCGGTAATCAGGTTAGTGCACACAGTACATACCTGAGGGTCCCAATACCGGAGATCATCCTTGGAGACAGCGCATGCTGCGTGTCTCCTACAAAACTCATGTCCGCAGAGGTTCTTGCTGCGGACGTTGCAGAAAACACTTCCGCACTTCGGAGGGTCCTCCTGTAAAGAGAAGAAATTTCCATGAGTATAAAGTGAACTATGTATCACTGGATATGCATAGTATAGCATAACAATTCAGAAAGGAAAGACACACACTTGTGTTTCCCTCACAACCCATTGTTGCAGCCTACCAGATAATAAATCGAATGGTTAATCTCTTCTAGAGTAACCAATGCAAAGTTTCCAGAGGAAACAGGTGGAGCTCACACATAAGCAATGATTTTAAAATCCTGGATAATAGACAGGAAAGAACTCACTTTCCTATCTGCAGGGCAACAGCAAAGGGCTGAGCAAGAAAACACAAAAGTGTTAGAACACACAGTGCTGTACCAAAATCCATACTATAGTTTTCTTCTTACAGTATCTGTTATACTGAAGAATACTGGTGCAGAATAGGAGGTTATGTGCTGGCCGGCACTTGCCGGCTGGCACACACCATAACTAGCTTTAAAGTATACTACTTAACAGCTATAAGGCGGCAGAACGCTGGTTCAAATGCATGTGCCGGCCGGCAGTAACTGCCGGCCGGCAACAGCCAATGTCGGACGGCAATGAATGCTGACCGACCACTACACAAGGTAGTACCCGGCTGCCGGCCACACTCTTGGCGACCGGCAGACAAGGGCTGACATTAGCCGGCCGGCAAAGGTACAGGACCGATGCCAGCCGGCAGCAAAAGAACCAGAGGACTACAACTGCCCGGCTGCCGGCCTCATAGGCCGGCATCCGGGTTGGGTACAGCACTAGAAGAAAAACAGAATGGATGCCGGGATAAGAGTGTACACTACCTCCAAGCCCGGCAATCCGAAAGAGTGCATATAAGGAAGGGGAGAATCTAATTCAGGCTTCCTGACCAATGCCGTCTGACTCTGCAGGCAGGCATGGATTAGGGACCAAGGGAGGTCCGGGCAGCACTCAAAACAGAAGACCCTTGCTGGCCAGCAGCTCTGCCGGCCGGCAAGGGACTAAGTCAATTCGACATCCTAACCTATTCTAGGTCCAGATGTAGAATGACGTACAGTACTGTAATGGCTAGGCCATTACAGAGATAGAGGGGGAAGGGACAAAGGAGGGTCCTACCAACCTTGCTTTAGTGACGGATCACCCGCAGCCAAGAAACTCATCTTAGCCTAAGGGAGATCCAAGGGAGGAGGCCAGCAATACTTGCCAGCTCCCAGAGCACCAAAGCAAGGAAGGTGTTGCTACTCCCAGGGAAAGAAACTTATCCTCCCCCGAGAACAGCAACAAGGACTAGTCTGGTAGATCACAAAAGAAGGAATCATCTCGTACAGAAAACTTCGGTAGTGACCTAAGGAGGCTAAGCCTCCTATGTCTGTGTCAGGCCAGCAAGGGAGACTCTACCCCAAGACAGACAAACACAGACTCAGACTAAAAAACTCTGTTGTTCTGTCCCTCTTTGAACCAGACTTACTAGAACAGGAAGGTACAGTAACACCCCAGTATAGTTTTATCGAAAATTAATTCAGATAAACCACTTAGGGATAAGCCCAAGGCTTAAACAGAGGGAAAGGGATTGCATACCTTCTCCGAAGAAAAGAAAGCAACCGGGGAGAATGAGAAAGTATACTAAGGCTCCATAA
>NC_090758.1:66110380-66112880 GCF_036898095.1 Palaemon carinicauda | reverse complement strand
AGACTTTGAAGTAGCTACATATGGGTGATCTGAAAGTCATAAAACTATTCAAGTAATTAGATTGTTGAAATATGTTCAGGCAATGAAGGCAATGTGTTGGCCACAAGACAGATTAAGAAGTTATACTGAAATAAATAACGTTTAATTTAGAAATACGCCTTACCCGATGCGGGAAAAGGGACATAAAAGAAAATTACAAGCCCAAAATTCGAGAAGGTAAATCCGTTCTTAGTTTTACAACTCGCATTTTTCGGGATCGTGATTCGTTTATTACCTTAATTGCCAATCTAGCAGAGGTGATAATAAAGCAATTGCCTGTGAACATATTCGCAGATTAGAAAACTCGTATTTATGTGGATATTTATTCGATGACAATTGCTGATTAGCAGACGTAATGATGGTGTTACAAAAAAATTCTAGACAATTACCAGAAAAAAATTACTTAGAATAACTGCCCTGATTTCGATAAGAAAGCAGCCATGAGAGGCACTTTCCAACCTCCAGTGCGAAAGATGAGAGTATGCAGTCAGCAGGTGAAAAGAGTCTTCAGATGTTGACAATGGGTGGGGGGGAGGAGGGGAACCAACTAGGGGACTGCCCCACTCAAGGATCCCTCTGCTGTTACACTTGTCAGGTCTACAGTCATCTATCTCGTGAGTGCCCAGTAAAAAACTCTGAGACGGGCGGCCTTTGGCACACGCATACCTCTCCCCGCCCAACATTAGAGGAAAAGGGAACAGAGGATGGGGGAGACAAGGGAGATCAATCCCCCTCTCCCTGCGCATCACATCAGAAGCAGCAGCCGAGGCAGCGGTGAGAGTGACGACAACGGACTTGGTAGAGCAGGCACTGTGACCCCCATTGGTACTCCTTACCTCACTTTTGCAGCAATAGATAGCAGCGGCATTGCAAGTGAGGTTGCTGTCATGTGCCCCATATATCCTAATGCAGACCTAGGAATGTTAGCAGTTAGGAGTGACCTAACAGAGAGTTCCATTCGAGCATTTCACTGATTGAAAAACAGATTCTCCTCAAACCCACAACAGTCAGCGACATCCATCATCCTTGAAACACAAGGAGGAAATAAACTACAAGCAAGACAAACAATGTTCGTCAACTTTAAGGTGGGATCTGTGAAGTTTTCACGTGATTTTTTTTTTCTAGTCCACCTTGGGACTTCTTGGAATCGAGGCTATATTAGGATTGGATTTTATCAGCAGTAATCAAATATGCATTTTTTGGGGAAAAAGACACAATAACAGTAAAAGCGGGAGGGTACATTTTGCTGATAGAGAGTCATGAGAGAGTAACTGCTTGTGCGGGCATGGAGAGATGATTAAGTAAGGTAACAGCTGTACCCAAAAGAGGAGAAGTGTTGTGTCCCCAGACACTTACGAGCATACCAGTGACCACGTATCAGCCTCTCCCGGAAGGTACCAAGGTTGTTGTTAAACCCCATGACAATTGGGTACACGTAGTCTTAGAGGGCTTGTCAGAAATAAAAGAGAAAAGAGCTGATATAACGATAGTTAATTTTTCAAATAAAAAGAGTTGTGCTGGGAAGTGATTATGTGTGTGAATTAGAGTTATGTGAAATTGCTAATAATGGGATATAGGAGCCACAACTCCAGCCAGCACAGACGAACGCACTCAGAACTTGATAATGCAAGCACGAACACTATGTGTGCCTGAATATCCACCTGTATTTAGTGACACTGTTACTAATTCTTCCGATGTAATTGCAATTTGAGACGAGCCACCCGGGAGGATTGATCGATTTCCATTTAGCATTGAAACTGGTCAGGTGGAAGTGATCAGGTCAAGGCCTTATAAGGTACCAATTCATTTCCAGGGAGAGATAGAAAGAGAAATTAATTAATTAAGGGAAGAAGGGATAATTGAGGAGAGCGAATCCCCTGGGCCTCTCCAATTGTATCTCTTAGGAAAAAGGATGGCTCGGTAAGATTGTGTGTGTACTATAGGCTGCGGATTGCAGTTACTAAGAATAATGAATTTCCATTGCCCTTGATCAAAAGAATTATTTGTGGAGTTATGGGATATTAAATATTTTACAACGATGGATTTAAAGTCTGGATACTATTAAACAACCATTAAGGAAGACATTAAATATAAAACGGCATTTATAGCTAACGATAAAATTTTTCCGTTCAATTTTCTTCCTTTCAGTGTTAAAAATGTTCCAAGTCATTTTTCTAGAGTAATGATGGCAGTTTTGTCTCCTTTAATTGGCCCTAATGTTCTTGTTTCTTTAGACAATATCATAATTACAGGGAAAATAGCCAAAGAAGATAATAATATTCGTAAAATTTTAGCAGCATTACAGCGTAATGGTATAAAAAAAAATAGTCAAAGTGAAAATTTTTCTGTAAACCAGTCGAATTTTCAAGTCACAAAATAACCCCAGAGGGTATCCAACCCTGCCCTAGTAAATTAAAAGCCATTAGAGATTTTTCAAGGCCAACTAATCCCAATCAATACA
>NC_090758.1:66092880-66102880 GCF_036898095.1 Palaemon carinicauda | reverse complement strand
CCTCTAGAGCCACGATTTAAACACCTCAAGCCCCAAAACCGCCTATAACGATTTTCATTAGGACCACAGTCCTAAGAGAAAAACTTACAGACCTTGTCACACAGGCTGTGACTGACAAAATCAATGCTGACGCCATAGCATCCAGCATTGAACAAGTCCTCATGAGTTTCATTTCCAAATCCAAGTCCTACCCAATCCTCTCATGCTGTCCAGGAGATCACCTCTCATGCCACAATATATACACCTCCCACTCCACTATCACCCGTACCTTCCACGTCCACCACACCAGAACCCATCTCTATCATTCCACTCACCCCATCCAACATCATTTCATCCACTCTCACCTCATCTACCTTATCCACCCCATCCACTGAGGTCAAGGCAATTGCCTATGCCTCTAGGGACCCTAGACAATTCGGTTCAACCTACACATAGGAATAAGAGTCCTTAACTGGAACTCTTCCGGAGTAAGGCCGAAAATGTCCTCCCTGTTTGCAGTATGCAAAAGAGAGGAGATAGATGTAATCCTGTTACAAGAAACTCTTTTAACAAGAAGAGAAAAAATTAAAATTGCAGGTTACAACGCCTACATCACACCACAGATAGGTACAAAAAATGGCTTAGCTACACTAGTCAGAATAACTGTACCAACAATAAGATTACACAACCCAATTCAAAGACACTGGCAGCAACAATAATATTACTGAACCAAAAAGTAGACATATACAACATATGCAGGAAAATAAACAGGGAAGATACAGGAGAGCAGCAACGGACACAGCTCTTTGCTCATATTGCAACGGACACAGCTCTTTGCTCATACAGAAAGAACACCAACACTTATATGTGAGGATTTCAATGCACATAATCCCATATTATCCTCCCCATCAATGACAAACCCTTCAGGGGAACACATAGACTTCGCCCTTGAGGAATTTGAAGGAGTTGGCCTTTTAAACACAGGGCACCCTACACACTTAAGAGGAGGCAGACTAGATCTGACCTTTGCCACAACAGCAATAGGACATCTAACCAGATGGCTAGTACACTCAACCCTGATTAGTGACTACTTTGCCACAGTAACAGAATTGGAGATACAACAGTTACCTCCAATTCCAACACCTCCACCAAGATGGAATCAGGACCTAGCAGACTGGGTCTGCTTTCAACTAGCCATAGAGGGATGGGCAGTAAGCTAAAATCCTCCAGAGGACTTACATCAGCTAGAGAAAAAACTAGTTGATGCGTACCACAACGCAGCTAACAAAGCTATGCCCCTAAAGGCAGCAAGAGGTAACCACAGATACAATGACTCTTGGTAGTACTGCCCAGAAGTCAGGAGACTAAAAACAAGACTAAATAGGGTCCCAAAAATATACAAAAGAAGATCCACAGTAGAAAACAGAGAACTACTGCAAACAGTTAAAAATGAAACACATCAAAGAATCCATGAAATAAGAATAGAAAAATGGATGGAGTGGTGTTCAAACTTGTCACAGTACACAACACTCACAGAGCTATGGAAATGGCTACACAGAGTAACTGGAAAAAAGAAATCATCAATTGCAACAACCCACACCCACAAGAGGAGGCAGAAAGAATTGCAACAGCCTTTGCAAACAGAACACTATCAGCTAATCTCTCCCCTGAAACCAGAATGCTGCAAGAGCAAGTGGCGCCAGGCAGGTGGGAAGAGATCAGCATAACCTGCCACTTACAGGATGACACAGACACCACATAAGCAGTCGAGGAACTAAGAGCAGTACATAAAGACAGGAAAATACACTGTGCCAGGAGCAGACAGGATCACCTACACAATGATCAAACACATGGGTCCAGCAGGAGAAACCATATATCTGACGTTGATAAACAAAACACACCTTGAGCGCATAATGCCTCAAGCATGGAGGCAACAAGACACACAACCAATCCCAAGGCCAAAGGATCCAGGAAATCCCAGACCAATAGCCTTAGTATCCTGTATGGAAAAGACAAGAGAAAAAAAAAATGGTTCTGAAGAGAATGAAATACAAAATTGGCCCCCTACACAAGCAGCTGTATGCATATCAGGAGGGAATTAGAACTTCTGATTACATTACTGACGTTTCAAGCTGCATAAATCAAAAGAAGGCAACAATAGTCTGCATAGACTGAAAAATCTTTTGAGCTTGCAAACTCAGTAGCAATGCTGCAGTCAGTGACCAAGAAAGGAGTTAAAAGTCACCTATTACCATGGACTAAAAACTATGTGCTAGAACGACAAGCTAGAGTCAAATTCCAATAAGTGATTTCAACCTTTCACGAATTGGAAAATGGCACACCACTAGGAGGGATACTCAGCCCCCTCCTATTCAACATCCTCATGGATTTTATAGCCTCACTCCAACTCCCTGAAGGAGTAGAAATATTCATCTCTGTGGATGATGTATGTGTAATTGCTCCTGGACCAAACAGAATGGTCAGAATGCAAAGAGCACTTAACACCATCAGTCACAAGTCCAATGAGCTTGGACTGAAAATAAACATTGGCAAAACCAAAGCTAGGGCAATCAAACCCCCAAACCCCCTGCACCCACTCACAATAGGAGTGGAGCCCCTAGAGTGGGTGGACAGTTACACATACCTGGGAGTTGTAAAAGACAAGCAACTAACCTTCAAAAAGGAAGTCAAATATCTCAAAGAAAAAGTGGATGCCAGACAAGCAGCCATGAGATATGTGACTAAACTCAATAACGGAGCAAATGAGCTTGTTCAAAAGAAATACTATCTAGCCTGTTCCAGTGCGCTAGTGGAATATGCTGCTCCAACCCTTACAAACCTAACAGATAATCGAAAAGCCTCAGTAGAGGTAATTCAAAACAATACCATGAGGCTCATGTTAGGTGCCCCAACATGGACAAGACTGTGCAACCTATGAATGGAGACTGGACTATATCCCTTGAAGACAGGATTGCACAAAGAAATGCATTCCCAATTGCAAAGATGTTCCTCTCAGACAGAGACTCTATAACCAAGAGAGTGCAAGAGAGGAACTATCAAAGTACCCTGAGGTTCAAACCCCAAACTCTTATGGCAAAGACCATGGCGATAACATAAAGAGCCTGGACCTAACTGAAGATATCATGGAGCTAAGCCCAGACTCAGCGCAGGGTGCACTCTACATTCCACCTTGGAAGAAACAAGTAGCAACCTACAGGTACCCTAAGCTTCCAAGAGCAATGGAAGATTGCACAATGGAGGAACTTAAAAATGCAGCCCAGGCAGCAATCCGCTTAGCAGAAACTGCAGGGGCACAGATCTACTATACTGACGGTACTGTAGACTCTGGAACCCAAACAGCGGAAGCTGCAGTTTTCTCCAGCAACTTCACAGCCTGCTGGAGGACATCCAACAATGTCTCCACCATGCAGACAGAACTTGTTGCAATAAAACAAGCACTGAAGTACTCTATTGAAAATTAGGAAGTACCAGTAGTCATATATACTGATTCCCGATCCTCAATGCAAGCTTTGCAACAGGAAAAGAATGAAGAAAACAAGGCCCTGCTAGCTGATGTTAAATCACTTCTGTATCAGCACAATGAGAGAGATAGACAAGTAACTCAACAATGGATCCCCAGTCACATCGGGATACCAGGGAATGAGAAGGCCGATGAACTAGCCAAAAGCACGAGACACATACAAAGTGTACAGGTGCACATACAGCCTCCACTACAACATATTGAAAACAACGTAAAGTCACATCTCAAAGAAAACCTATCAAGGAACTGCACAATTGGATAGGGAATGGCCAGTAATCTCTAAGTAATTTATGTACCACTCACCAATTTTAGTCATTAACTCTAATTTTTTCATCAGGCTTTAAATTATACTTTTTTCAATTTTTTTACTAACAAACATCTTGTTTACGATTAAATGTAATCACCAACAAGCTCACCAACAATCAATGCATCAGCTGTACATTCGAACATATCAATAAGTAAAGCAGAATCAATCCTGCCACCTCTGACGTGCGTTGGTGCACCATTCCCCAAGACATTGGCTTTTCCAAAGAGTTAAGTAAGTCATTTAATACAGAAACATTTTAATTTCGGCTACCACTGCTTCCCAAATCATTCGTCCATTAATGAACAGGGCTAGTTAAGAATACCCTTTAGTAAATGCTCAAGATACAGCTTATTATCATGCATATACACATTAATTATCTCAAAGAATATATCTTTTGAATATAATTTTACACACAAACATTCAATTCTATTAACTTCTGAAGCTATAGATAAACAGGCTGGTGTATTATTTTTTACAAAGGTTGTTAGACCTCTTATATTCTTATCAATATCTACGTGAAGTTCGCATGTTTTATATCCTGTTAATTGAAAACCTGATATATTAACACCAGTTTCTTGCAAAGTTATTACATCGAAATTATGAGCAAGAACCCAGGCATGGACATCGGTTCCTCTTTTTTAAAGGATTTTCACATTCCAAAACAAAGTTTTAAGACAAGACTCTTCATTCTATTCCCACCCACTTCTTTCCTCAATTTTCCAGCAGAAGTAAAAACATTCACTTTAAGATCACCGTTAGGCCACTACATGTACTCTAGTACTGTATCCAACAAGGAAGTAATACCTACAACTATGCTGTCAAATCCTTTCCTCTCATTTGCCAAATCTACCCTTAATTCAGAATTTCTGTCATGAATGGAGTTACTCAGAAACACATTATCAATACCCATTAACTCAATAATTTCACGATCTCTGATAGACAAAAGATCATCACATTTAACGCCATCTACAATCTAAATCTGGTATTGCATTCTTCTGAACTTAACTTGATAAAAAAAAACAACAAACAAATCAAAATTTTTTCTTGCATCTGCGTTCATGGCTATACACAATATCAAATACACATTGCTATGTTCAACATCAATCCGTAAACACTTGCCAAACTTCTAAATTTTGTAATCTGACATTCAGCTTGTCATAATGGGTCAGTGCCCAAATTATTTAACTTGATAAGCAGCTTATCAAGGGGACCGTCCGCCATGTCCGCCATATTTTTTTTTATAATGATCCAAAATACACCATTTCTATATAAGTTTTAGACTTATATTTTACCTTCATCATATAAAAATTTCAAGTCATTTGATCAATAACATTTTGATATAATGGCAAAAATCATGATTTAAAGAAAAATATTTAGGTACATTTTTCCCCACTAATACGACACTAATTGTATTGAATCTTATACCATAAAAAATATTTTATAAACCGAACAATTCTGTTAGACAGAATTTTTATTTTCCTTTTTTTTACGATTTTTTTTTCTCGCTTAGTCGCAAAATAATTGTGAAAAAGAAATTAAAATAAAATAAAAGTTCCGTCTAACAGATTTGTGGGATTCTTATTCTTCTTTTCAACGATATCTTTCTCTATAAAATCGAGCAATAAATAAGTGAGAAAATGTACCTAGGTGTGAATAATTAAGTTTTTGAGTTATGAGCTCCCAAAGATTTGGAACAGATTTTCACTCCTTCTCTTAAAGATATCCAGATAGCATTTTTACGATAACTTTTATTGCTTATTCCTACATAAACGCTCCCTAAACGAAGTATTTAACCCCTCAGTTTACTATTTCTATGTCATGAGTTGCAAGTGATCTCTCATTCTTGCCATTGTTTTAGTTAGCATGTTTTAGCTTTGTACTCTTATTCATGTTTCCCTCTCTTCTTGGTTCTTTTTTTTTTTTTTGTTCTCTACTTACTTTTTGTTCTTCATATGACCTTAAGTAACATAGGCCTTGCTATAAATTTCCCGCGGACGTTGTGAAAACAAAATGCACATACGAACTGAAAGTTAACGAACACAAGCATTATAACTTATATACGTCATTGGAAACTCTAGCTGCTGTTCTCATAGCTGGTAGTTTTCATTCACCTACCCTCTACCAATGCCTTCCATTTCTGCCAGAAGTACGAGATTTTGAAATATAACAGAGAGAGAGAGAGAGAGAGAGAGAGAGAGAGAGAGAGAGAGAGAGAGAGAGAGAGAAAATCATGAATCATTTCATACTGAGAGAGTTTAACATTCGAGTGATAGCATTTGGTTGATATCAGAGAGAGAGAGAGAGAGAGAGAGAGAGAGAGAGAGAGAGAGAGAGAGAGAGAGAGTTGAACATTGGTATTATAGTACCTGTATAAATGAGAGTTTAAAATAATTTGAGAGAGAGAGAGAGAGAGAGAGAGAGAGAGAGAGAGAGAGAGAGAGAGAGAGAGATGCAAAAATAAACACAAACACAATTTTCAAACTCGCTCATGCAGACGACACAGTGAGAATGACGTCATCGTTTAAAGACCACTATATCTTCGTTATTCATAAAAATAATTGACTATTTGTTCTTTTTATGACCTTAGGTACCATTGACTTTGCTATAAAGTTCCCGAGGATGTTTTAAATACACAATGTACATACGAACTCCATGTAAACTAACACTCGCATTATAACTTATATATGTCTTTGGAATTTCTAGCTGCTGTTCTTGTAGGAGTAGAATTCGTTCACCTACGCTCTACTAATGCCTTCCATTTCAGCCAGACGTACGAGATTTTGAAAGATACGTGAAAATATCGCTATATATATGCCAAAATAAACACAAAAAGACAATTCTGTCAAACTCAGTCATGCAGACGACAAAGTAAGGATTATGTCATCATTTAAAGACCACTATATCTTTGTTATTTGTAAAAATAATTTGCTGAAACTTCTGGAGAGCATGTGTGATATGTTTATGCACACAAGAAGCAATAAAACGATTTTCGATTTCTGAAAGTCGGTATGGCAAAACACTATGGTGGAGGGTCCCCTCAAGTATGGAAAATAAACTTTACTTAGCAAAGTTTAAACGTCAGAATGGCTACTCGTCGAGCCTCACTTCCCATTTAAAATTCCAAGCCACGCCCCATAGTTATTATTCTGGTTTCCACAAAAAAAAATAATTTTCCTCTAATTCAACTAGTTCAAACAAAATAATTTATATTACTGACATTATTAGAGCCAGTACCAACACCACTTGCCTCAGGAAAAGTCACCTTCATGTCAGCAGAAACGTGTCTACCAGCAGCGTTATACACTCTCGATATTTTATTATGTATTATTATGATTACATTTTAAAGGCACCTCCAAAATTGCAACATTTTGGAATAATGAGTTTTGCTACAATGTCTACATTTAAAGTTACTCTCCCATTAATTAGCAAAATAACTCCATTTGCCCAGTTGAAATCATAAAATAGGATTTTCCTTATATATTTTAACCTGTTTTTTCGAAGGCAAGGAAAATATATTTTATCTGGAGTTTCACTTCTTATAAGTGCAATCACCTGTGGGTTTGAACTAGTTCTCTTGCCAGCATTTATCAAGCAACTACGTATTTCCTCTCCAATATGCATAGTGCTTCCTCTCAATCGTGCATAGTGTTTTCTCTCAAATATATATAGATAGTATTGACTTAAAGGGGCAATGATGTCTATCTTACCCCTAAAGACAATACAAGAGTAATGGGGACATATAAAGTATACTAAAGCACTAAAGCTATTAAGCTAAAGAGCTTAGAGAAACGTTCTACGTAACTCTAGTATACTATTATGAAAGACGAAAAAGAAAATAGTAATATCTAAATTGTATAAAATATTGCCTGAGCTTCAATAAAACTTTACCAGGAAGGTTATATCATGCATTAGGTGTGAAAGTGCCTAGGCTGCTAGCCTAGCTCCCGTGAGGGTCTTATAGAAGGCCAAAAACATGACAACAATGACATAATATAAAAATACCTAGCTAAACTTCTAGATAGCTAAAGTTATTAACCCTGGATAGGTACGGTGGGTCGTTTGCGACCCCGAGCGTCAAAAAAAAACAGGTTTTTCTCACGTGACTCACCCCTGTGACTGAATTTGTGGGTGATCGACCTGCAGGAGGTGTCTCCCCTACACGCTCTAGTAGTGTCCAGATGTGCATTGCTGTAGCTGTACTCCTTCCCCGATTTCTGAGACGCGTCGGGGTCGTTCGCGTCCGAGTTTACCCTTCTGAGGTAGTTTGCATAATTATCAAAGTTATTACGTATTATGAATTTGTCGTAGAATGGTGCAACTTGTATAGGTTATCAGTTGTGGAAAGTCTTGGTGGATTGTTTGGCTACCATGTGCATGTTTTTTTTTTTAGTTAAAATGTCGTTCATCACCACGAGGACCATTTTACCGCGAGTGCCCCTTTTTCATTTTTTTTCATTTTTTTGCCAAGTCATTTTTCCGTAAGATATTGCCAAATAGTGTCGTAAAACTTTTGCTTGTTTAGTGTTGGAAAGTGTGTCTAGATGATCTGGCTACCCATGCATGACTTTGTTTTTGTCAGATACGACGTAGTTATTGGTATATTGGGTATTTAACTGCGGTTACCAATTTCTGTTTTTTTTCAATATTTGTAAAAATTACTACGTAGTAAGGAATTGCCGTATATTATTCATTTTTTTTTCATGTTTATGTGTTAGAAAGTGTGCCTTGATGGTTGGGCTAACACGTGCATGTCTTTTTTTTTATCTGAGATGTCGTATATTAGAATGTCGGGCATTTTACCGCGAGTGTCCCTTTTTAATTTTTTTTAATTTTTTTGCCAAGTCATTTTTCCGTAAGATATTGCGAAATAGTGTCGTAAAACTTTTGCATTTTTAATGTTGGAAAGTGTGTCTAGATGATCTGGCTACCCATGCGTGATTTTGTTTTTGTCAGATACGACGTAGTTATTGGTATATTGGGTATTTAACTGCGGTTGCCAATTTCTGTTTTTTTTTCAATATTTGTAAAAATTTACTACGTAGTAAGGAATTGCCGTATATTATTGATTTTTTTTTTCATGTTTGTGTTAGAAAGTGTGCCTTGATGGTTGGGCTAACACGTGCATGTCTTTTTTTTTTATCTGAGATGCCGTATATTAGAATGTTGGGCATTTTTCCGCGAGTGCCCCTTTTTATTTGTTTTGCATTTTTTTGCTTAGTCATGTTACCGTAAGGAATTGGCAAGTAGTGTCGCAAAACTTATATTTTTATAGTGTTGGAAAGTGTTTCTAGATGATCTGGCTACCCATGCCAATTTTTTTTTTAGCCAGATATGGCGTATATATAAGTATGTGTTCGATTTTCCTGTGATTGCCATTTTTTCGTTTTTTCCCATTTCTTTCAAAATTACTACGTACTAAGGAACTATCACAGAGTAATATTTCATTTATATGTTTATTTGTCGGAAAATATGCCTTGATGGTTTGCCTAGCACGTGGCTGAAATTTTTTTTTTCTGAAATGCCGTATATTAGAATGGCCATTTTTCCACGAGTGCCCCTTTTTATTTGTTTTGCATTTTTTTGCTTAGTCATGTTACCGTAAGGAATTGGCAAGTAGTGTCGCAAAACTTATATTTTTATAGTGTTGGAAAGTGTTTCTAGATGATCTGGCTACCCATGCCTATCTTTTTTTTAGCCAGATATGGCGTATATATAGGTATGTGTTCGATTTTCCGGTGATTGCCATTTTTTCGTTTTTTCCCAATTCTTTCAAAATTACTACGTACTAAGGAACTATCACAGAGTAATGATTCCTCTAGATGTTTATTTGTCGGAAAATTTTGTTTACTTTTTTTTTGATTGAATATCATCAAATTTTTTTAGCTAAAATATTGTTTTACATTTTTTTTTTTTTCGATTTTATTTCCCTTCAAAAAAATTTTTTTGGGTCAGAATTTTAATTTTATAAACGTAAAATAATCGACAATTATCCAGCAACCCACCATACAATTTTTATGCATATCCAATAATAATTAGATTAGTAAATAACACCTTGAAATTGACATACCCTTCCTACATTTCAAGTGGCAGATTAGGGAGTCTGAGTCAGTGTGGTTGGCGGCCATTTTGTGGACATATCCGAAGCGTAAGCTGCCCTATCTATATATATTCTT
>NC_090758.1:66085380-66087880 GCF_036898095.1 Palaemon carinicauda | reverse complement strand
CTTTAATCAGTGCTCGCACTCTTTCCATCCATTCCTCTTTTTTCTGTCCCTCTCGAAATTCTTTTATGTCCCAACCTCCAAAGTCAATCGAACCTGCATCATCAGAGCATTCATTCTGGACACCCCTGGTCATGTCCTCGGTCATCCACATACATTCATCTCTATTTCTCTCTCCTGTGTCGGCTCTCTCTCTCTCTCCCAAGTCGACTCTCTCTCTCTCTCTCTCTCCCGAGTCGAGTCTCTCTCTCTCTCACTCTCGTCTACTGCATGTGCATCGCGAGAACTCTCATCCCGTTCTCTATTTTCTCTATTATGATGGGGTCTTCACTATTTTGGTTACGTTCTTCGTTCCTCTTTTGTGCCCTGGTTGTTACTCCTATTACTGCAATTCTAGAGAGAGCATCAGCTACCTTTTTAGCCTTACCTTCTAAGTGGTGAGAACCCTTTATATTAAATTCTAAAAATCTTTCAATCCGGCTCGCTTGACGAGAGGTTAACTCACTTTTATAATACAAATCATGTAAGGGGCGATGATGGCTTTGCAACTCAATCGACTGACCTAATAAAAAGAACAGATGCCTCTCTAGAACCCAAAGAATAACCATATACTATAAATCTTTTCTGCCCATTTTAATGCCCGGGAAGCAAAACAAATGGGTCTCTCTCTGCCTTTATCATCCCGTTGAGACACTACACCACCAATAGCTACGCTACTCGCATCTGTTGTCACTAAAAACGGGTGATCAAATATAGGATATGAGAGTAATTCATTGCTAGTTAAGGCAGTTTCAAATGGTTAAAGGAGCTTTTTTTTCTTCCTCTCCCCAATTTATTACTTTTTGTTTCTTTAAAGCATATCTCTCCAAAACCTCTTATGAATTTACGGTCATACCCAGCGAGCCAAAGGAACCCAGCTAATTCCTTAAAGTTACGTGGCCTGGGGAAATCTGTAATAGCCGCTACTCTACTGGGGCAGCGTTGGATACCTTCTGGGGTTATTATGTGACCTAAAAATTCGACCTGTTTACCGAAAAATTTGCACTTTGATAAATTTATTTTCATACCATTACGTCGCAATACTTCTAAAACTTTACGAATATCATTAATATATTCTTCGGCGGTTTTCCCTGAAATTATGATATCATCTAAATAATCAAGAACTTTATGACCAATTAAGGTCGAAAAAACCACCATCATTACTTTAGAAATATTACTTGGAACATTTTTAACACCGAAAGGAAGAAAATTAAACTGAAATAATTGATCGTTAGCTATAAATGCCGTTTTACATTTACTGTCTTCCTGAATGGATATTTGATAGTATCCAGCTTTTAAATCAACTGTTGTAAAATATTTGCTATCCCGTACTTTCACAAGTAATTCTTCGATTGAGGGCAAAGGGAATGTGTTAGCCTTAGTGATTGCAGTCAATTTCCTATAATCAACACAATCTTACCGAGCCATCCTTTTTCCTAGCAGCTACAATTGGAGAAGCCCAAGGGGATTCGTTCTCCTCGATTATCCTTTGTTCCCTTAATTTATAAATTTCCCTTTCTTTCTCTACCTGGAAATGAATGGGTACCCTATAAGGCCTTGACCTGATCGGCTCCGCCTGCCCAGTTTCAATGCTAAAGGGAAATTGATCAATCCTCCCGGGTGGCTCATCTCCAATTGCAATTATATCGGAATAATTGTTGACAATATCACTAACTACAGGCTGATATTCTGAGGGACATAATTTTTGCACTTGCATAATCAAATTCTGAGTGCGTTCGTCTGTGCGGGCTGGGGTTGTGGCTCCCAACATCCCATTATAAGCAATTTCATATAACTCTAATTCACACACAGAATCACTTCCTGAAACAACTCTTATATTAGACAAATTAACTATCGTTATATCAGCTTTGTTCTCTCTAATTTCTGTCAAGCCCTCTAATATCATATGGGCCCAATTGTCATGGGGTTTAACAACTACCTTGGTTCCTTCAGCAAGAGGGCGACACGGGGTCACAGATATGCTCGTAAGGGACTTGGGGGGCTAACACTTTACCTCTCTCAGGTATAGCTGATACCTTACTTAAATGTTTCTCCAAGCTAACACACGCACTCACTGCCTTATGACTTTCTATCGGAAAAATGTACCCTCTGCTTTTACTGTTATTGTATCTTTTCCTCAAAAATTGAAAATTTGATTATTAGATATAACGTCTATTCCAAGGATAGCCTTGATTACTGGAATTTCACAGATCTCACCTTGAACTGGATGATTGATGCATGGTTTATGTGTAGTTTATTTCCTCCTGGCGTATCAAGAACAATGGATGCCGCTGGCTGTAGTATATTTGAGAACTTTTTTTCAATCAATGAAACACTGGCTCCCGTGTCAATCAGCACTTGGATGGATTTATCTTGCAGGTCGATCCTGACTGCTAACAATCCCAGATGGCCATTACAAGATATGGAGTACTGGTTAATGACCTCCGCTGCCCTGCCGCTGCCC
>NC_090758.1:66067880-66070380 GCF_036898095.1 Palaemon carinicauda | reverse complement strand
GTCGTTGTGTGGATGATAGAGAGGTGTTGATGTGTAGAGCAATTTCCACCTCATTATTATCTTCACTTTTTCTTATGATTCTGCTCATTATCATTTGATTAGAATATCTGATTATGTTTGTTTGAATCTCATTATTTATGGCTCCCTCCAATTCTTTCCTCACTTCCTTCAATTCTCATCATATTCATCTTCCTCGTTTCTTTCACTATCATTATTATTTATTTCTCTTTAGAATAAAAATTTCCTCATCATATCCTATGCCATTTTTCGTTAGCTTTTGTGCTGAGTCATTGCACAAAACCAAAGTCTATTTCATAATAGTGTTTTCTTCATTGCTCGGTAGGAGGACTGATGAACAGATGTTCCGTAGTTACTACTAATAGAGAGAAAATGATGACGATCCCTGAGGCGACAACTGAAAAGAAGAAGTTCAATATCATCTGACCCTTCAGGTGTCAAATAAATGTCTCAAAATTTTAATCACCAAATTCTAATTCATAATCTGTCACTAAATGATTCAAGTTTAACTAACTTTTTATAATGATTTGATTATAAAAAACCCTTTCAGATCATAAAGGTCACTTTTTTATAGTAATGTGATAATATATATATATATATATATATATATATATATATATATATATATATATATATATATATATATATACTGTATATTACTGTATATATATATATTCAATTGTTAGGGAACAATCAATATCTTTTCACAAAAATCTATTGTTTTTGGAAACTTTTATTATGCTCATTCCACTGTTGGTTCTCTTTTCTTATATATATTTTCAGAACTTTTCATTTGTTCAATCACTTCAATATGATGAATATTTTTAATTAACAAATTAGTGTATGACTTATATAATGACATATTCTTATCAAAATATTGCAAGTCTTGAATGTGCTAAGATTCACTCTAAACATTGTCTATCATCTATTAATGAAAACAAAATCTATTTTAGTGATCTTGATGGAGATGGTTGAGGTGATGGTAGGTAATATGTAATAGTGGAGCTCATCATGAATAAATCTGTGAATGACAAATATTGTTTTCATCAGCTTTCAATTTTTATTCATTTTATACTAATCTACATTGATAATGTCATATGATATTTCCATAATATTTTCTCAAAGTTCTGGACGGAATCTGTTCCAAGAAAATGTTCAAGTACGTAGAGCAAAAGCTCTTAAGGAAAAAGTCTCTCTCTCTCTCTCTCTCTCTCTCTCTCTCTCTCTCTCTCTCTCTCTCTCTCTCTCTCTCCTGGGAGGTGAACAAAGATATCCTTACAAAGTCCTTCAAAGCGCCAACACCAGGCAATAAAAAAAAGTTCTGGACCGAAACTGTTCCAAGAAACTTGAGAGAGTTCAAGTCTGTAGAACAAAAGTTCTTCAGGAAAAAGTCTCTCTCTCTCTCTCTCTCTCTCTCTCTCTCTCTCTCTCTCTCTCTCTCTCTCTCTCTCTGGGAGGTGAACAAAGATAATATCCTTACAAAGTCCTTCAAAGCGACAACACCAGGCAATAAAAAAAAAAAAATATCTCATTACCAATCCGACAGGTGAGTTCTTTGTGAAATGTCTGTATATGATTATATGTAACATTAAAGTGAACATATCAGAAGTAAATCTATTTTTATGAACTTATATATCAAAATGGATATGTTTTGCTGCTCAATAATAATATCATTATTGTTAATCAATTTATTTCTCCATTCAATGATCAAAGTAAAGGAACTTTACACAGAGCTGTTTATTGCAGAGATTCCGTCTTTAGTAAAATACTTGGAATTTGTAATGCCCTCATATACTGATGCTATTTTCAATTGCAGATCAGATGCACTGGTAGAACAAAAGACTGAATGACTGACTGACTGACTGGAGCACAGGGAGATGGTTAATCGTCATCTGCTGGACCTAAGAAAAGCTGAAATGTCAGACCAGCGTCTGTCAGACCCACTGAGTCAACATCTGATTAGAAGAGACGGAACACAGAGCTGAAGGACATTAGAAAAGAGAAACATAAGATGACGTAGGATTTTTAGGTTAAGATTTTTGAGTTATTTTTTCTTTACTACTCCTAATGAAATGAACAGAAAGAGTAATATTTCGAGTTAATATTTCAAATACATTTATTGAGAAGAGTAACGTTAACATTCATTACTTATCTTTATATTGAATATAAATATAAAAAAAAAAATTATGCAATTAGACTTATTTTAATTCTCTGCACATTCGAGTACTTTTTTTACATTAAGCAATATCAAATTTGATTTTGTCCAAAGTATTTTATTTTATATATATACATGAAATACATAAAGGTAGAATACATCGGGTGATTCTTTCTTCTTCTCATACAGACAGACAGACAGAAAGAATGGGAGGGAGGAACACAGGAATAATTATGACCAAATGTCTACAATAA
Source organism: Palaemon carinicauda (assembly GCF_036898095.1). NCBI lineage: Eukaryota > Metazoa > Arthropoda > Malacostraca > Decapoda > Palaemonidae > Palaemon > Palaemon carinicauda. The sequence continues at coordinate 66,067,953 of NC_090758.1, read as the reverse complement.
TTGCAGGTTATGGTTCTTTTTCTGTTTTGTCTTTAATTAGTTAATTTTCACAAGGACAAGTAAACATTGTTTC
>NC_090758.1:66052880-66062880 GCF_036898095.1 Palaemon carinicauda | reverse complement strand
TCATTTAGATTTGTTTGCTGATTGAGAAGTCATACTTCATTGTTAGTCTCGGTAGAGCAAGATGCCAATTCTCTCTCTCTCTCTCTCTCTCTCTCTCTCTCTCTCTCTCTCTCTCTCTCTCTCTCTCTCTCAAACTATTTCCAATTGGAGTTGAATAAAATCCTTGGACATTTGAAACACAAAGCAACCTAAGTAAGTAGATCAGATTCTCTTCTCTCAGGAATACATTCCTGATCTAAACTAATAAATTTCCAAATTGAATCCATAAAATTATGAGCAATGTATTTGCTATAATATCTCTATAATTTGACCTTTAGTCGATGACCTCAGTGTAGATGATTTTGTTCTGTTTATTTTTTTTTTTAATCAATACATGTCAAGGACGACAAATTATTCCATCTAGAAGTAAGCTATGCCTGTAATATCACTACGATGTACAGTACTCCATGTGAATTTGATTATACCAGTAAATTATTTGGCTTTACTTCACCATTTTAACTAGGAGGGATTTGTCCCCCTTGAAACTCCCCACGAAAAAAAATGTATTGGCTATGAATGTCATAATCTCATTGATTAATCTATCGGAATTTCAAAACCTAGGCTATACTATGGAATTGCTATGATTATACTTCTGAAACTCTATGTCCATAACTGGTAAAATTATAGTTCATGGTAGCACATTTAAATGACCTTTAAAGTTTAAGAATATTTGTTTATTCATTCACTTCATAGTGCCTATTGATTTATGTGATAATATTCCTTGAACGCCCACTTCATAATGGAACTTGTTTGTTTGTTTTAAATTAAATAGTTTTGTCTATAAGTGATTTGCATTTCCAGTTAAAACATTATATATTTTGACCATAAGTCAAGATTAATAAGGTTTTGTATCAAGTACTGCCTTGCCAGCAATAAGAATAAACCTCTAAAGCACCAATAAAACGTTTTTACTATTGGTCTTCCATTGGTATTGTAAAACATATATATTCCCCTTACACTTTAGGTGTAATATTTCTAGTCCCCTACACTTTATCTTAAAGCATTGAACCATATCTGGACTTTTCGGTGATGCCAGCATGATCACATATTAAGCGTCTGATGAGGACGTGTTGGTGATCTTCTCTGGTGTTGGCATAGGCCAATGAGCAAGAGAGAAAGTTGCTGTCCCCTTCAATGACCTTAACTGGAAGTGGTTCGCTGGGGTTTTTATTTATTTTCTAATATATTTCCAGATTGATCTTACTTCTTTTCAAATTCATGCATCCACCACAATTGTTGTTGCAGTTTTCTTAGATGACGGAAGACCGACGCTTTCTCTGGAAATATACGTTTTTTTTTTTTCTGTCTTTTCCAGAATGCTCAGGGTACGTATTTATCATAAAGAAACTCTTTCACTTTCTTCTTTCCACTGGAGAACATCACGACAATCAACTCAAGACACATGAGACGGTTGAGTAATTTCAAACTAGGTTCATTTGATTGAGGAGTCATTTCAAAGAAGCAGAGAGTCCTCTGATAGATATACCTGAAGCTAAAGAAAAACTTGATGTGCCCATGACTGAATTCAGTTGTTTGAAGTCTAAGCCATCCTCAAAACCCTGAAGAGATGAAAAGCCCTGAATACGATGGATTAACTGCTGAGATGATATTGTCTTAAGATGAAATGAGTCCCAGAATACTTCCAAGATTATTTTGTAGGATATAGCGTGAAGAGACAAAATGAATTGAATAGGAGTTAGAAGTGTTTGTGGAAATGGCAAAGAAAAAGAAAACCTGACTGATTGCAATAATTACAGAGGAATCACACTTATGTCAATTGTCATGGAAATATATAGTATGCTCAATCTACTGAGACTAAAGAGTAAGATGGATAAAAAGTTGAGAGATGAACAAGCAGGATTTAAAAAAGGTAGGAGTTGCACAGACCAAAATTTCCTTTTATGACATGTGGTGCAGCAGTGTGTAGAATATAGAAATCTACTTTAGAAACTAGTTTCAAATACCTTTGTGAGTCTTCTGAAACTAGGAGTCAAATAAATTGGTTACACCAGCGCATTTTAACCAATTACCGCGGGTAATGTGATTCTTGTTACAAAAATATATTCTTAAGTAGGAAAAACTTCAAGAAATAAAGCTATAGAAATAGCTCTACTTCCATTGACATCATAAAATTGTGATCACTGCCGAAAAGACACACTATCCACTACGACGAAAAGGCTACTTTAGGACGCAGTACTTGGGTTTTCAGATGATGCTGCATCAAGTCTTGTGACAGAAACCAATCTGAGGAGAACTATGCTAAGGAAACAGTGAGTATTATTATTATTATTATTATTATTATTATTATTATTATTATTATTATTATTATTATTATTATTATTATTATTGTTATTAGATGACCTACAGGCCCAGTTGGAAAAGCAAGATGCCATAAACGCAAGGGCTCCAACAGGGAAAATAAAAACACAGTAAGGAAAGGGAATAAGGAAATAAAAAAAAAATATATAAAAATTAATGAACAATTATAACAAAATATTTAAAAAAAAAATCATTACCAATATTTTAATAGATATTTCAGATACAAACTATGAAAAGACGTATGCCGCCCTGTTCGAATTAAAAAAAAATTGCTGCAAGTTTGAACTTTTCGAGTTCTACTGATTCAATTACCCGATTGGAGAGATAATTCCACAACTAGGTCACACTGGATTAAAACTTCTAGAGTACTGTGTACTATTGAGCCTTATGATGGAAAAGGCCTGACTATTAGAATTAACTGCATACCTAGTTTTACGAACAGGATTGAACTGTCCGGGAAGATCTGAATGTAGTAAATCTGACATCGACAATAACAACCAAGACATCAAGAAAGAGAAGGCGTCCATCAGTGCTATACTTCAAGTCTAAGATGAAGTTCAGCCCCAGGACTGCTGGAACATTTGTCATCTCTCGTAGATCCTATATCTCTTGATTAAGGAAATAATTCTCAAATTCAAATAGAGGACACACTGACTCAGCTTTAGTAGAATAGCTCCTTCCCAGTGAACACCATGTCAGGAAAGGTTCCTTAACTGCTTTTTTCACTTAAGCTCTTCATGAATAGAGCTCTACGAGTCATCCTATTCCCATCACTTGCAAGGCTGAACTACCAGCTAATTTCTTGTTACCGCATAGGAATGTTTTAATCCAATCGGGATTCTAAAGAAAGTCAGGGTTCTATGGGCTCTCAATGAACTATTTCTGTTTAAATAAACATAATGATGAAAATAAAGAAATTCTTCCAAGTTAGGAGAATTCTTCCTGCCATCTTTTTTCGCACTATTTACAAAGCGTCAGGTAAATCCTAACATAAAACCTTTATTCTCTAAAAAATAGTTTCATTTTACCAAATCTTCCATCCTCATAAGGAAATAAGAATGATTGGTATTTGAATTAAACTAGAGCCTCCCTTTTAAGAAGAGAAGTAATTATCACAGGATTAATCAGAGATTTCTGACCTCCATCTAAGGTTGATGGAATCGTCCATGGCTTAAGATTTACCTGTGGAGATATTTACCTTTCTGGGGGAGAGAAAACTCCTACCAGACGCGTCCCCCGGGTGGCGGATGGGGGAACCCCTAGGAATTAAACTCTCTTAGGGCTGCTCTGATTATGTTGAATAAGGAGGTGCTGCCAGTATATTCATCAACAGGTTAGGACAGGCCTAGCAAGCCGCTAACTGAATCTTTAACGCTCGAGAAACTCAAAGATCAGTTGTCACATTTAAAAATAGGCGACGAAACTGGAAACGTCTTAGGAAAAATGTTAAACATAAACTGAATTTTAAATGTGGTACCCTAAATATTGGCACGTACGGTAGTGAGGAAGACGAAATATTAGATATGGTGAAGGAGAGAAAACTTGATTTATTAGGAATGGCTGAAACCACGCATAGAGGTGAAAGCGCCGGGCAGGACCTAGGAGATGAATATGTACTGATTTATCGTGGAGTAGATGCAGGAATCAGAAAGCATAGTGTTGCTTTGATCGTAGGACCCAGACTTGCCCCTATATACAAAAAGTACAATTGATCAGCGAAAGACTTATTAGTTGCACATTTAGAATAAAGACCGCAAATTATAATGTCTTTCAGATTTATGTACGACAGCAAGAGGAAAAAAGATACTTTTTTTTATGGAACTTTAAGAATTACATTTGGAGGGACAGCCAGAAGGCATCAATCTATTACTACGAGATTTTAGTGCACAGGTTGGCTGTGAGAGAAGAGGGATAGAGTGTGTTGAAGGAGAATACCTAATAGGTTTTTGCATAAGAAATCATCTAAAGATCATGAATGGATTCTTTAAACACCAGGACTCACACAAATACTCTACATATAGATGGAATGAAACCACAGGGCAATTTGATCAAAAATCAGTAACTGATTATGTCGTTGTATCAGAAAAAGAGGCTTGTAGAAAATGTTAAAGTATTGCCAAGAGTCTCCCTTGATTCAGATCATAGACTAGTCATAGAAAAAAAATTACATTCCTCCCATAAGAACAGAGAAAACAGAGAAGAGAAAAATTATAAAAACAGAATCCTTGAAAGACCCAGATATCAAAGTGATATTTCAAAACAAGTTTACAGAGAGGTTGCAACACCTGGAGCAGCGGGATTGGAAGTGACTAAAGGAGAGTGCCTTGTATATAGGGGAGAAGGAATTTGGTTGTAGGTTTGTTAGAGGAACCAGGAGAAGACGTACAATTTGGTGGAATAACGAAGTAAAAGGTGCAATAAAGATGAAGAACAAAATGCACAGGAAATGGATGAAAGAAAGGAACCAACAGACTGGAGAAGACTGTGTATCTTCTAGGAATCAATCAGAAGAGATTAAGAAAAGATCAAGTATAAATGCATTGATTAGAATAGGAGGCAAATTGAGGGATGATCTCAAGAAAAATAAGATCTTTGCAGTTGCAAAATCATACAGGAAAGATTATAGAAAACAATATAATATAAAGGATGAAAATGGAAACATTATAGGCACCGCTACAGAACTTAATGAAAAATGGACTACGTATTTCAGTAGGTTACTAAATGTAACTACGGAAGGAAATGAAGAAGAATATATCTTTCAATTTGACAGGGAAAATGGGTAGGATGAGATTACTTATCATGAGTTTGAAAATGCTTTGAAAGAGATGGAAAATGGGAAAAGCCCAGGGTATGATAATACACCAATTGAGTTATTCAAAGAGGGAGGGGACCTAGCAAAGCAGATATTATATGACCTAACCTTGTCATTCTGGCTAGAGAGCACGGTTACTGAAGACTGGGGATCATATTTCAGTACGCTTTTATAAAGATAAAGGTGATTCAGGCAAATGCGAGAATTATAGAGATATAACGCTCATATACCATGCAGCAAAACTTTATGAGAGGATTTTAGAAAAAAGGGCGCGACACATCATTGAACCTCAGCTAGGCGAAGAACAGCATGGATACAGAAAGGACAGAAGTACATCAGATCTCATATTCACCTTAAGGCTTGTTATTGAAAAATTATGGGAATGCAATAGGCCACTGTATATACCATTATTACATACATACATACACCAAAGGTCATTTCCCCCAATTTTGGGGGGTAGCCGACATCAACAAGAAACAAACAAAAAAGGGGACCTCTACTCTCTACGTTCCTCCAGCCTAACCAGGGACTCAGCCGAGTTCAGCTGGTACTGCTAGGGTGCCACAGCCCAACCTCCCACATTTCCACCACAGATGAAGCTTCATACTGCTGAGTCCCCTACTGCTGCTACCTCCGCGGTCATCTAAGGCACCGGAGGAAGCAGCAGTGCCTACCGGAACTGCGTCACAATCGCTCGCCATTCATTCCTATTTCTAGCACGCTCTCTTGCCTCTCTCACATCTATCCTCCTATCACCCAGATCTTTCTTCACACCATCCATCCACCCAAACCTTGGCCTTCCTCTTGTACTTCTCCCATCAACTCTTGCATTCATCACCTTCTTTAGCAGACAGCAATTTTCCATTCTCTCAACATGGCCAAACCACCTCAACACATTCATATCCACTCTAGCCGCTAACTCATTTCTTACACCCGTTCTCACCCTCACCACCTCGTTCCTGACCCTATCTACTCGAGATACACCAGCCATACTCCTCAGACACTTCATCTCAAACACATTCAATTTCTGTCTCTCCATCACTTTCATTCCCCACAACTCCGATCCATACATCACAGTTGGTACAATCACTTTCTCATATAGAACTCTCTTTACATTCATGCCCAACCCTCTATTTTTTACTACTCCCTTAACTGCCCCCAACACTTTGCAACCTTCATTCACTCTCTGACGTACATCTGCTTCCACTCCACCATTTGCTGCAACAACCGACCCCAAGTACTTAAACTGATCCACCTCCTCAAGTAACTCTCCATTCAACATGACATTCAACCTTGCACCACCTTCCCTTCTCGTACATCTCATAACCTTACTCTTACCCACATTAACTCTCAACTTCCTTCTCTCACACACCCTTCCAAATTCTGTCACTAGTCGGTCAAGCTTCTCTTCTGTGTCTGCTACCAGTACAGTATCATCTGCAAACAACAACTGATTTACCTCCCATTCATGATCATTCTCGCCTACCAGTTTTAATCCTCGTCCAAGCACTCGAGCATTCACCTCTCTCACCACTCCATCAACATACAAATTAAACAACCACGGCGACATCACACATCCCTCTCTCAGCCCCACTCTCACCGGAAACCAATCGCTCACTTCATTTCCTATTCTAACATATGCTTTACTACCTTTGTAGAAACTTTTCACTGCTTGCAACAACCTTCCACCAACTCCATATAACCTCATCAAATACCATTTATTGATTTGGAAAATTCATTTGACTCGGTACTAAGGAACAAATTATGGAAGTGCTTAGGAGGGGTTTATGGACTCAACGGTAGATTGGGAGCTGCAATAAATAGCACGTACGAACCATGTATGAATAATGTAAGGACTGAATACAAGAATGGAACCTGGTTTAGAGTAACAACAGGTGTTAAGCAGAGAAGTGCTCTTTCCCGACTCTTGTTCATTGCATATATAGATGTAATTATAAGAAGTTTTAAGGAAAGAATTACTATCTCGGGAGACATTATGATTTTTGCTGATGATATTGCTTTCTGGACATATGATCGGGAAGAACTAGAAAGAGCATTGATAGCCGTGAACCATTGTTTAACAGAAGCCGGACTGAAGATGAACATTAAAAAAACAAAAATATTAACAATCAACAAACAAGAAGAAGCTTAAACGAAATCATGATAAGAAATACGGTAATTAAGGACACCAATGCCTTCAAGTATTTAGGGTGTTTAGAGCTACAAGATTATAATCTGAAAATAATTCATATAAAAGGAAAGAATAATGTTATAGCTGATATCATTTCCAGAGATTTTTTAGAATAAGAAAAAGATTTTTTTTTTCAGCGAATTAAGATTTTTTTATTTTATTATTTTTTTTAAGCTTTGTGTTAAGTGCACGGAATGTGGAAGAAGAATGTTTTCCTGATGTTAAGTTGTAGCTTCATCCAGATGTTCCTCGGTTCCGGGATGAATAAGTTTTTTCATAGCAGACTTTAAAAAAAAAAAGTAGAATCAGTAGATTTTGCTTTTCTTTTGTAGGAACGTGTCATGGGTAGACATAATACTTTTAAAACGATATTAAAAAAGACAAAAATATCTATTCCCAGTGTGAGCAGAGAGGTGAGCTGAGATTTGACTATGGGTCTGTTTGGGTAATCCTGTCATCACTTCATTGTTGTCAACCTTTTGGAAGTAAACCAAGCCTCGCCGAGAGTGTCTGCCGTGATAAGGGGACTTGTCCCGTTTTTACCAAGATGTCATCGTTTTAATTAGTGGAGTCAGCATATTTTGAGAAACCGAGCCCGAGGGAAATCCTTGTTTAGGATATATGGCATCATGGAAGAACACATGCTGCCTTTTTGTTACGACTTAACACGTGGTCCAGATTGCATCAGAAATTTCTTCTAGAAGCTTCCATGGCGTGATCGAAGTGTGCATTTTTGAGGAGGCCAATAGAACTGCAGAATTGTTAAAAAGAATGCCTTCTATGGAGATGACCACTGCCCACTGTTATTAACTCCACCCATACATGGATATATAAACTTCAAGAAGAGATTGTCCCAGAGAGGACATAAGACAAGAGAGGAACTGTGTCCAAAGCAGATAAAATCCAAGTCCTAACGAGATAAGAAACAGAGAAGACCAAAATTCTGATAGAGCAAGATTCTAATATTCCCTTCAGACAACAAAACCCTATTTCCAAAAAATCCTTTTATAGCTGAGAAGAAGAGACAAATTGAAGCAGCCAACCCTTCCTGCTTGTGACGAGAAGTAGCCAGCACTGCCAGAAGCTTGTTTTAGTTCAACCGTATCATCGAATTCCTGGGAGAACACGTCAGATGTCCCTTCTTGTTACCACCCTTTTTGTGACGTCTTCGAACCCAGTCATCGTGCCCATTTCATCTGAACTTCAGCTGCCCTTCTGGTACGTTCTCAAGCCTGAAGTGTCTGTATCAGCATCGGCTCAGCAGTTGCAGAAAACTATTCCTTAACTATTTCTACCTTACCGACTGTTCCTCTTTTCTGTTGGTGTTTAGATTGATTTGATTTGTCAGTTAAAGTAACCGAAGAAGTAATATTAGTTTTATTTGTAAGTTTGTGAATAAACGCGTTGTGTTTTTTCAAGAGTTTCTTTTTATATTTATTTCCCATGTTTCAATGTTGGTTGTTGTTGTATACATTTATTTTACTTATTCAAAGAGCCTGTAATGATTTTGAGATGGTAACAGAATCCAAGGGTATCGCTCCGGAGTTGTGTGATTTAGTGATTAAAAGGACAATAGAACATTTATTTTCGAGGTATTTTAATATTTGGATTTTCTCTTTCCTGTTTAGTGCATCAGCTGTAGAAATTATGGTTTAACTACTACCTTGATAGGCTGAGGAGCTGGTATGGATGACTTTTGCTGGAACACTTTGAACTAGAGCGTCACTGATAGTAAAGTATTTCTCGCTCATTAAGCACCTATCTACCTTAAGTAATTTACCAGGTCCAAAGGTCCACATACAACGATACATAGCTTTGCTAATTCAGGCACCTAATCACTGTAAATAGAGACTTTATCACATAGATATAAGCCTATTTGAATTAAGATTGAGAAAACATTTTGCATGAAATCGGTAAGAAGAACAGATTGGTCTCCAGGCAGTAAAAAGTCTCAAAATAAAACAACTGACAACTATTTAACTATTCATAACTTGTAGTCAGGGTATTAGGATGGGGAATAATTTGGTGCTTATGCCATCTGCAAATATATTTTCCCGACAATTTAGAGGAGAATTCATTTTGTGAAAATAGGTATATAGTTTCATGATAAAATTTTGGAGAATTGTGTGGTTCAGAGACTAAAAAGCTTGTTTTTTATATGATTTGTAAATAAAGCAAATTTCTGATAGTTTCTGCTAAAATGTAATACCATCCTCATTTACCTCAATACAACATTTTTTTATACGAAATTATAAACGTAGATTGTGTTCAAAGTGCTAGGAAGTCATTAGTATCTATTGTATCCATCACCTCAATTTTGTTACTTATCAAACTTCCATCAAAGAGATCTACTTTAATCTACTGCTGCTATCTTTTACATTCAACTAATAATGAATACTATTAGAAATATTTGCTAAAACACTAAGGGTTGTCAAATAATATTTCACAATATCCTATCCGTAGATGTAAGAATTCCAGAAAACCTCAAATCAATCAATCAATATCTTACAGGCTATATCAAGAATACTCATTTAACTTCTCTCCACACCCCCTAAAACTGAAAGGACTTCATTATTTCCCCAGTGTCATACTGGCCGGGGCAAGTGGTGGTGAAGAGGAGACGCCCCCCACCCCCCACG
>NC_090758.1:66035380-66050380 GCF_036898095.1 Palaemon carinicauda | reverse complement strand
AGTAAGGGTGCGTCAGAGGGTAAGACTGGCATCATTGGTGCAAGCAGAATTAGCAGCGGGTAAGAAAACATGCCGAAAAAGAAGTTAGCGGATGGAAGGTCTGAGTCATTAAGTATTGGTGCAGGGTCGTGCTCGTTAACAGCCGTGGATGTTATGGCTCGAGTGGTAAAAATAATAAAAGTTGTAAATTAGAAGCTGTAGCAGTTACTAGAACTGAGGTATATATTATTTGGGCAATCTATGCAAGGAACCTGGAGATCAATGTGAAAAACTAAATAAAGCAAAAGAAAAGCTACAACACATAGCAGAAGGTGTAAAAAGTGTAATGGGGGTATATTCAGGTTAACACCAAATGTACCAACATGTCAAAAGGTGAGCGTATGTATTTTCCCAACGGGACATGAAAATTTATTCTCTCATTAAGTCATGCCAATTTTTAGGGCTGGTAGATCCAAATTTCACAAAATACACAACTTTGATCAAAATTGTTGGCATAGGGGGAGCAATGAGAGATGCAAAAAGCAGCCATACTCTCCTACGTAGGAGAATGTCCCCTGTTTTCAAGCAATGGCTGTTGGAACATTTCTCGGGTACAACATTCAATGGGAATAAACGACCCTTTCCCAAAACTAGCGGCGAATCACACCACACACACCTGCCACCAGGTGCGGTGCTGCACGCTTACCACACCTCATTTACTGTCCCTATACATTAGGAGAAAGAGGTCAAGAAGCATATAGAGGAGGATCTGTTAGCAGCTATCTTGCAACCTGTGCCTGCATGAGGGTGGTAGCCGAAAATGACGACACTTCGTGGATGACCGCTGATTTAAGATAAAACTCAATGCATTCTGTAAAAGGGGAACTCACCATAAGTTTGCACAGTTTGATATGGTGTCAATTGTCTTGGGGCGTACTTTTAAGACTACGGTCGATGCACTCTGGGGATTCTATCAGGTAGTGTTGGACGATGAAAGTCAAAAACCTTCGACTTTTATAACCGCTTGTATCAGTATTGTCGCACACCCATGCGGCACTGCGCTGCCAAAGAAACATAGACTCAAGGATTTGGTAATGATTGGGGATATACTTAAGATATTGAAATGTATTGACGATATAGTATTGTGTTATTCTAGTAGAGAAGGGTTGATTTAGCAAATGGTACTTTTGAATTGTTGTTAGCGTATGAGAGGAATGGTGTAACTCTGAACGCACTTAAATTTCAGTTTGGTGAGAGGGCCGTGAATTTTTGGGATATAATGTTAGGTAGGACGAATATCTGCCTTCAGAGGACAAACTGGCTGCTATAAAGAAGTTCCTGGTGCCTGTTCAACCCACAATATCTGATATTCGGTCATGGTCTTGGCTGGTCAATCAATTGGCTCCCTTCATTGCAATGGCACCATTTTGGGAATTGTTTAAAAAGGGGCAGGTAAAAAGGTGTATTGGGGAGAAATTTTCATATCTAAATGTGAATATGCCAAGAATGATGTGTATTGGTTAATATCTGAGTGTTTGCATGGTTTTGACAAAACAAGACCAAAAATTGTTATGACTGACTGGAGTAAAGAGTGAATGAGCTTTGTCGTATTACAGCAATATTGTTCTTGCTTATATACTGATGTACGTTTATGTTGTCAGTGGGGTTGGAATCTAGCCTTGTAGGGCAGCAGGCCCCTTTCAAAAATAAATTGATCTAGGGGGAGGTGGCAGCTGTGGTCTGGTCTCTGAAAAAAGCTTGTCTTTTTTTTGCTGGGTTGTCCTAACCTACTTCTGGTAACTGATCATCGCCCATCAATTAAGTTGTCAGGTTATTGGGAGCTGAAGTATATTAAGACTCCAAAATAGTTCCGCTTTAAAAAAAAAAAAAAAAAAAAAAAAAAACAACACATTAGTAATATAAATTCACAGTCAAATACATGGCAGGTAAAATAAATACTGTCTACTCTGGCTGGGACATCAACAGTTACCTAGTTCTAAGGGGAAGTCGAATCAAAATCCTTATTTGTCTATTCAGCAACAATCAAGTCCACATTCGGGCAAAAAAAAAAAAAAAAAAAAAAAAAAAAACTTCCTTCAAAGGAGGAATTACGGCCTGAAAAAAAGAAAAAACTTACGGACACTCCTAGCTAACTATACTATCGTACTGTAATCAATGATGAAATTATAAACTGTATTTTATTTACAGTCACGACAAGTAAAGTTAAATAAAACTGTACTTACTGGTAAAAAAGAAAAAAAGAAACTTCCAAAGCTGGTCGGAAATAATTATAAAGTTAGATAACTAATCCAGCTTTCACAACACACTGACTCTAGCTGCAGTCAATTGAAGAAAGCATTTGCCCAAGACAACCTCAATTCTATCAACAGTCTTTCTCACTACGAACAATCACTACATTAACTAACTCATCTCTCTCTCTCTCTCTTTCTCTCTCTCTCTCTCTCTCTCTCTCTCTCTCTCTCTCTCTCTCTCTCTCTCTCGATGATTTTACAAACAACTAATACAATACAGAATAATATAAAAATCTGTCCTCTGCAACCCTAGTTGGAAAAGCAGGATGCTGTAAGTCCTAAAGCTCCAACAGAGAAGAATATTCAAGTGAGGAAAAGAAACCTATAAACCAAAAGAGAAGTAATAAACAATGAAAATCGAATATTTTAAGAACCGTAACAATTTTGAATTAGATCTTTCATATATAAACTATAAATGCTTAAAAGAAAGAGGAAAAAAAAAAGAAGGAACCGCGTTCCCTCGTGTACCCTAAAGTATGTGAAACGCCATGAAACAGAGACTATTTTTATTATTATTTTCATTATTATTACTACTAGCCAAGCTGCAACCCTAGTTGGAAAAGCAAAATGCTACAAGCCTAAGGGCTCCAATGGGGAAAAATAGCCAAGTGAGGAAAGGAAATAAGGATATAAATAAATGATGAGATTAAATTAACACTAAATCATTCTAAAAACAGCAACAATGTCAAAACAGATATGTCCTCTATAAACTATTAACAACGTTAAAAACAGATATGTCATATATAAACTATAAAAAGACTCATGTCAGCCTGATCAACATAAAAACATTTGCTCCAGCTTTGAACTTTTGAAGTTCTACTGATACAGCTGGAATAAAACTTCTAGATTACTGTGTAGTATTGAGCCTCATGATGGAGAAGGCCTGGCTATTAGAATTAACTGCCTGCCTAATATTACGAACAGGATAGAATTGTCCAGGGAGATCTGAATGTAAAAGATGGTTAGAGTTATGAAAAATCTTGTGCAACATGCATAATGAACTAATTGAACGACGGTGCCAAAGATTAATATCAAGATCAGGAATAAGAAATTTAATAGACCGTAAGTTTCTGTCCAACAAATTAAGATGAGAATCTGCAGCTGAAGACCAGACAGGAGAACAATACTTAAAACAAGGTAGAATGAAAGAATTAAAACACTTCTTCAGAATAGATTGATCACCAAAAATCTTAAAAGACTTTCTCAATTAGCCAATTTTTTGTGCAATTGAAGAAAACACAAATCTAATGTGTTTCTCAAAAAAAAATTTGCTGTCGAGAATCACACCTAAAATTCTAAAAGAGTTATACAAATTTAAAGAAACATTATCAATACTGAGATCCGGATGTTGAGGAGCCACTGTCCTTGACCCACTTACAATCATAGTTTGAGTTTTGTTAGGATTCAACTTCATACCCCATAATTTGCACCATGCACCAATTTTAGCTAGATCCCTACTAAGGGATTCACCAACCCCAGATCTACATTCAGGGGATGGAATTGATGCAAAGTGAGTAGCATCATCTGCATATGCAACAAGCTTATTTTCTAGGCCAAACCACATGTCATGTGTATATAGTATGAAAAGTAATGGGCTAAGAACACTACCCTGTGGAACACCGGACATCCCATTCCTATACTCACTATGGTGCCCATCAACAAAACTCTTTGAGATCTATTAATTAAAAAATCAATAATAATAGTAAGAAACGACCCACCCACTCCCAACTGTTTGAGTTGGAAAACAAGGGCCTCGTGATTAACACGGTCAAAGGCAGCACTAAAATCAAGGCCAATCATACGAACTTCCTGACAACAATCAAGGGATTTCTGTACGGCATTGGAGATTGTAAGAAGGGCATCACAAGCTCCAAGGCCTTTACGAAAACCAAATTGAAAACTAGGGAATAGATGATTACCTTCAGCAAACCTATTAAGACGATTTGCCAGAAGACGTTCAAAAACTTTAGATAGTATGGGAGTTATGGAAATTGGGCGGTAATCAGTGGGACTTGAGCTACCATAAAGACATTTACAAAGAGGAGTAACATGATACTATCCAGGAATAAAGAACAATGGTTTGATTTTGGAATGTCCTTCTCCTAGAAGAGCTGCTTACCGTAGCTAAAGAGTTGTTTTTACCCTTACCAAGAGGAAATTAACCACTAAACAATTATACTCCAAGAGTTAACCCTTGAGTGAAGAAGAATTGTTTGTTAACCTCAGTGTTGTCAGATGTATGAGGGCAGAGGAAGATATAGAAAGAATAGGTCAGACTATTCAGTATATGTGTAGGCAAAGACAAAATGAATCGTAATAAGAGAGAAGGATCTAATGTAGTACTGTGTGTTCAGTCAAAGGACCCAATAACTCTCTAGAAGTAGTAACTTAATGAGTGACTGGTGCCCTGGCCAGTATAATACCTATAACATCTTCTTCAAGATATTATATTGTTTTGATGACGCATAAACTTCAGGGCATCCACACACGAGTAGTGGTCAGACAAGACTGTCTTCTAACTCGTAACCCGTCCTATATATCGGGATCTTTTTTTTCTACAGAATTCGGGAGCGTACAGGATTAACATTAGGCAACAGACCGCCACGCCAGGCTCCCACTCCCGAATCTTCCTGTAGGACTCAGGCCTGTCAGACGACTCGTTTCGAAGCAGTTATGAGAAATATCTAGAAAATTTTTGGTCTATAATACGATGATGATTTCGAATTGCAGTATTATTATTTTACCCATATATCAAATAGAAAAAGATAAAAAATTTTCATAAGTCTTGTAACACAATATACATAAATATAATGTACATATATCAAATCCTACGGCCTATCAAAAAGTTTGAGTTCATTACCAATGGATTTTTACAAATACAAAATTATTCTAGTGACACGATTACAAATATAATAATCTCATTACAATTAACACAATATACAATTTTGTAATACTAAATCCAAGTGAAAATTCTAAATAAACAAAGTTCATGAATAATCACAAATTAATATCAATAAAATCATTGTAAAGAAAACTAAAAGGTTTCTTTTTAACAGGTATCCAAATTCACAAATACTAATTTACCTATGCCTCTCATCAGCCAGGGCTTACCATCATCTTCCAAAACATGACTAAATAATACATCAAATGGAAAGATGGACTTCAGTGAGAGTTTAGGATAAGTTTAATTGGACTTTTCAACAACTTCACACGGAGGTAAAGATAAGAGTTACAGATGATAATATCCTATCATGCAAATTTATACAGGACGGTCTACCAATTTACCAAGACTGACTGAAATCTTATCAACAGTGTATGAATAGTGGGCAGACAGACAAACAGATTTCCAAAGTCAGGATGGACTGAAATGTCCGGTCATGCACAACAGACAGATACACTGACAGGCTGACAAATGCATGTTATCCTCTCTTGCACATCTGTAAAATGATCTATGCCCTTCAAAAAAGGTTTGGTTGAAAATGATTGAACAATGCAAGAATTAACATAACAAATGAAAAACTCCAGTTATACAGATTCTATGAGTTATAATCTACCTTAACACCAGATTAGATCCAAATTACTTCTATGTGGAAGACTTATAACGACAAGGTAAGCATAATAGGACAGGCAGATACACTAACTAATACATGGACAAATGGCAGGAAAAAATATAATCTCTCTCGACAGTCAGTGGGGAACTAATTAACATTGAACTTGTGTGTATATAAGGAACTAGCTTTATCAATATGTTGAAACAAATGAGAAAGAATAGCATAAATATATTTAAAGCTAAAGAAAGCGAGACTACTACAAACATTTAAGGCTTTTTAGCAACCTAAGCTGGAAATTATATTAACAGAAACGAGAAAAAAATGGAATACAGTGTAATGAAGTTAAAGCTCAATAAAGACTATGAAACATTTCAAAGTACTGTAGAATAAGACTAGTATTTTAATTAGAAAGAATAGGATCTGTTTTCCGAATTTTTTTTTTTTTTTGGAATTCCAAGGTCAATAGAAAATACGAAAAAGTAAAATATATATTTGTAAAAGATGGGAATAAACCAATGAAATACCTGCTACACTTATTCTTTTAATCATTCATTGTATTACCATGCCTTCGTCACTATGTTCATGTATGACCCATATGTCATTGAATTGACATATCCTACCTCTGTTTCAATAGCCTTTGTCGTTTATTATTCATTCCTATATGATTTATTGGTCATAAATTTGAATTTAGTTTTCTTTCCTTAGTCATTTAAAAGGCATGTCTACATTCAGTCACTAACCATATGTAGTCATACCTATGTTACTTAACTCATACATATTTGATCACTTTTTATACCTGCAGCATTTGACTATTGTTCAATTTATCTAATTAAAAACATGTATCATTCAACTGTCTTACTAGTATCACTAAATGTTATATCGGTACCAATTAGTTCATATACCTGCATAATTTCCATGCAGTACTTGTATCAAATACTCTTCACATAGGTGTCATTTCTATTATAAAGAAGAGTATATTTTCCCTGCCGAGATGTGACATCACTCTTCCAAGATATGATGAACCCTGCAGGAATTAGCTGTAACTCCTCAATGATAGGTGATGCTGGCTCGATAGACAGGCGAGAAAGATAAAAATAAACAAGGATTAAAAGCCATGAAATTAGAGTCATTATTATTATTACTAGGTAAGCTACAACCCTAGTTGCAAAAGCAGGATGTTATAAGCTGAAGGGCTCTAATAGGAAAAAATAGCCCAGGGAGGAAAAAAAATAGGAAAAAGATATAGTACAAGAGAAGTAATGAATTAAGAATATTTTGAAAGCAGTACGAACATTAAAATGGATCTTTCATATATAAAAAGAGATTTATGTCTTCCTCTTCACCGTAACCTTCGTTGCGAGTTTAAACTATGGGCATCGTAATTATGGTGAATAATAACCAGTGAGGGATAAAAATATCTGGAACATCAACTCCATATACCTACTGGCTGCAGTGAAATCTGAAAGCCTCCAAGTTAATAGGAAGATGCCTTTGTAATCTCAAATCAATACTTACTGGTGGATATATAGGTGATGGTCAGCTCACTTTCAATGCCGTTCGAAATGGGTGACACAGTCAAGGAGTAATTCCTACATTTATAGAATTTTGTAAATAGTTAAAAAAAAATTCTAAACACGTTGAGATAATTTGCAAGGATATGCTTACACAGTCTGCTGCCTGTATGCAATCAAGTACAAAACTCCTTTTAAGATAAAGCCAACTACCTTAGGAAGAAGTAATTGAAATACTGAACATAAAAACCTTTATATATTTATTTTTTCACAACAATTTCAATTATAAACAAAGTTTCAACAATGAAACATAGACACAAACACATGGGTTCTAGTCTTCGGTTCACCAAAACAACACCTACCTTGCATTATTGGATTTATTATCGCAATTTTGGGACAATTATCAAAATGGACAAATTCCCTGATGAATTAGCTAACCCTGAAATTTTTAGATCATTTGTTTTTTAAAACAAACAACGAAGCAATTAAAAAAAAACTGTTTGTGAACTGCAAGAAAGATTGATTAAACAATATTAATGTACTTTTACAAAAAATATCCTTTTCCTCTCTCCTCACCTTGAAATGGTCTTCAGTGAAGATTTCATCATTATTCCAGGTCAGGGTGACTTCTCGTGTCACCTCGCTCTCAGTCGTCAGAATGTAGGTGACGGGTAATGGTCCTGGGAAAAAAAGAGTAGGAAAATAGTTAAAAAAAAATATAAATGATAAAAAATCTGCAATTGAATATATATTTATATATATATATATATATATATATATATATATATATATATATACATATATATATATATATATATATATATATATATATATATATATATATATATAAAGATAGATATATATATATATATATATATATATATATATATATATATATATATATATATATATATGTGTGTGTATATATATATATATATATATATATATATATATATATATCATCAGAGAAGGTGGCGGCAGCCAGTATCTTACGTTTCTCAAAAAAGGACAGGGAAATAGGTAGTTCTATATATCCATTTATTAAAAATCCCGACGTTTCGTGATCGTCATTATCAAATATTCCAGGGCTGCAAATAGGAAGTAAATATATAACATTAAGAAACAGTAATATGCAAATATATATACAAAGTGAAAATTGGTAAAAAAAAAAAAAAAAAAGAAAAAAAAAATCTAGTAAAAATATTCATAAAACAGAAGTGGAACCAACCTCGCATTAGCGCAAATAGAAACTGAATGGCATTAGCAACTACAGAACAAAACAAAGAAACCTATGACAAGTACAATTTAATGGGGGAAGCTTGGGTGTTTAACGATGGAACCAGTCTTTTAATGAAAATTGACTTCAGAATCGGCAAGTCGTGGGAATTAGATACTTGCCCTATAATGCACATTTTAGTATGATTGCGAATATTTGAATGTTCTGGGTTGGATATTCTGCAACCTGTTCGAAAACTAACACCTCTATGAAAATCAATTCTGACCTTCAACAACCTCTTGGTAGATCCTACGTAGGTCCCAGAGTTACACTTTGGGCAAATATATTGATAAACTACACCAGAGGACATCAAGGGGCTCAATCGATCCTTAAAATGAAAAATAGAGCCAACTGTGAGAGGATTCTTAGGAATTAAGTTTACTACAACAGCTGGAAAATGTTGTTGTATGATTTTAGTACACTTCTGTCTAAAGGAATCATCATGAATAAAAGGAAAGCTCGCATAAAATTCACCCCGAATAGAGTTTACGCTTTGAGGGGGAAGAGTGGCAAGTTTGAAGGGGAGCCGTTATCAAGGTTACCTGGTGGAGCCCCTCCCAGTACTACCACGGTGTACTATTCCTTTTTGCAATTAAGCATGGATAGCTGCAGATAGAGTAGTTTCGTCTGGGGACTTTTTGTTACATAGTTGTATACTCCTTTTTTAAAAAGAAGGAGAGTCCATTGGGACGACATGGCCATATCACCCAAAAATAGATTTTTCGTTTTGCTCAAAATCCATTTTTTGGGCTCAGCCATGTCGTCCTGATGGAAGTTTACCAGAGAATTCCTTGAAAGTACTATATTTGTGGGTTTGAATAAGTGTCTTTACTTTGATTGAGTTCCTCATATGGTCTCCCAGACCAAATATATATGATATTACTGTTATTTGTCATATCCACTAAGTTTTGAACTAACTTAGAGCTTCCTGCCCCCTGCAGGGAAATTGTCGATATCGATTATAAGGTTTCAAAGTTTGTATTTCGTAGGAACAAAGTAGAACATTTTAGAGATTACCAGGTTGATCTTACAGAGGTTATACTGTCAAGTATGTTATTCTTAGGAAAAATAAAAGGCTCTTTATCATTTATTCAATATCATGCAGGGCAAATAAGACGCAGATACATTTTTTTATGTATTTTATTTGTATAGAGAAATATAAAAATACAACAATTGTATCATAAATATAATCCTTTTGACATTTCAACATCTCCGGGTATGTATATTTTTAACCTGTAAGGGAAGAAATACATATGATATGGATTAGTCATATGTGCCACCCACTATTGTGAAATTATTTGAATGATTTCACTTAGAGGTTGGATATGTTTCAACACTGTACGAATGTTCACATGGCTCTGGTGTTATTATTTAGATTCTACACCTATATAGAACAGTCTGAGAATCACCATAGTGATTTTCATTAAAAGGTATTACACTCAAGGATGCTGATACCTGTTCACCCAGTCCACTGTTAAGTCTCAAATAGTCCACTGTTCATCACAGCACTAGACAACAGGTTTTATAATACTACCTGCCGCCACCACATAGTGTTTTATTTCATGCACTTGCTTCGCGTAATATTTATAGAAGACTCTAGAAGATTTCCACCCAGTATATGATCGGAGTCTATCAGAGTCCATATGTTGAAAGAAGTTCAACGAGGAAGCAACTTTTCTAGGATCGTGACCTGCGGATGTACTGTCAGGATACGCTCTACGAATAAAGTAGGTGAGTTTCGCCCTCAGTTGTTTTAGGGATAAGTTTGATCCTGTGGTTTCACTTAGGAAGAGCTGTCCCTCCTTCAATTCTCAAGTCCTTCGAAGATAGACCTTAAGACACTCTACTGGACATAGAGAGACATCTTCCTTCAGAGGGCAGATTCTCCAAGGACCCCACCTTTTGGTGGGCAGCTGGTTTTTGGCGAGAAGGGCATGATCAGGAAAGAGATTCAGTTCTCCCTCATCTGTGAACTGAATATGACCCTCGTTTCTAGATTGGGCCACTATTTCACTAACTCTAGCCCCTGAGGTTATAGCAAACAAGCCTATCACTTTCTGTGTTAGATCCTTTAGATTACAATCTTCATTGTTCCAGTTCGAACCATAGTGCAAGACTTTGTCCAAGGACCATGATATAGGCTTTGGAGGGGTTGCTGGTTTGATAGCGCAGGCTTTCGGAATCTTATTGAAGATTTCGTTTGAGAGGTCCACCTGGAAGGCGTAAAGAAGAGGTCTAGTCAAAGCTGACTTGATGCGTAGTTATTGTGGTGGAAGCCAGGCCTTGTTTATGAAGGTGGATGAAGAAGGAAAGGCAAAAGTCTATCGAAATTTTTGCCGATCTGTTTGCTTTGACAAAGAAGACCCACTTCTTCCAAGACGATTCATATTGTCTTCTTGTTGACTTTGACTTGTATTCTTGTATATAGTCGATGTTGTCTTTTGAGATCCCGAACCTTTTCTAGTCTGCTAACGCGAGAAAATCATGAGATGTAGGTTTTGGGTTACCAATGATGAAGCGTAGACAGTCGACTTCTGAACCAGTTGGGATAGAATTGAATTCGGTAGAGGAAACAGCTTCAGCTTCAGTTCTATCACTAGAGGAAACCAATTGCTCCTGGGTCATTTGGGGGCCACTACTGCTGCTGATCCCCTGAAGGATCTCAGCTTGTTGAGGACCTCCAGCAGGAGATTTGTTGGTGGGAACAGATAGATATGATTCCATCTGTTCCAGTCGAGGGACATGGCGTCAGTTGCATCTGCCCAACGGTCCTCGTATGGGGCAACATATCGAGGTAGTTTCTTGTTGTCGCTTGTTGCGAAGAGATCGATCTGCAGTTCCGGGACTTTTTCCAAGATTAAGGAGAATGAGTCTGCGTCGAGGGACCATTCTGTCTCTATCAGTTTTTGCCTGGATAGAGCACACGCTGTTACATTGCGGAACCCTTGCAGGTGAACTGCTGATAAGTGCCATCTTTTCTTCCTTGCCAATTGAAAGATAGCTAAAATTACGTGATTGATGTAGGGCGATCTCGAGCCTTGTCGGTTCAGACATTTCAATATTACTTTGCTGTCCAAGACCAGCCTGATGTGGGCTGATCTGTGAGGGGATAGTTTCTTCAACGTTAGGGAGACTGCCATGGCTTCCAGAATGATGATGTGAAAGGTCTTGAACTGATGCGGCCAGTTCCCTTGTACTTTCTTATGATGGGAATGGCCTTCCCATCCTTCCTTTGAGGCATCTGTGTGGATGACCACTGAAGGTTGAGCTGGTTGTAAGGGAATTGTCCTTGTTAGGCTCTTGACCTTTGACTACGGTCTTAGAAGCGATAGCAGTAAGGTCGGTGTCAATCTCTGTTGATCTCTTTGAGCGTTTGATGCGTATCTTCTCCAGACTCCTGACACATCCATCAGTTGTGCTTTCAGCACTGGGTCTATCACTGCTGCAAAATGGAGAGAGCCCAGTACTCTTTCATGTTGGCGTCTTGAAATTTTGTTGGACTTCAGTAGTCTCTTGACAGAACCCGCAATCTCTCTCCTCTTCTTCGGTGGGATGGAGAGGTGGTGTGACTGCAAGTGTCAATGGATTCCTAACCATTGAAACTCTTGAGCTGGAAAGAGGCGAGACTTCTTGTAGTTTATCTTGAAGCCCAGATGATCCAGGAACTGGATCACCTTGGTGGCTGCCTGCAGAAAAGCTGTCTTGGATGCTGCCCACACCAGCCACTCGTCTAGGTATGCTGCTACCTGAATGCCTTTTAAGCGTAGCTGTTGTACCACTGTGTCCTCAAGTTTTGTGAATATCCTTGGGGCTATGTTTAGTCCAAAGGGCATGGCTGTGAAGACAAAATTTTTCTTCTGTAGTTTGAATCCTAGGTAGGAGAGGGGCGGCTGACTGGTAGGTGCCAATAAGCATCTGCTAGGTCTATTGGGACCGTGTACGCCACTTTTAGTAACAGGGTCCTTATGTGTTGTAGGGTTAGCATCCAGAACTTGTTGTTCTCGATGAACTTGTTGAGTGGAGACAAGTCTAGAATGACTCTGAGTTTGTCCGAGTCTTTCTTGGGAACCCAAACAGCCTTCCCTGGAATTTGATGGACTTTGTTTTCCTTATTAATTTTTTGTTTAAGAGTTCTAAGGTATATTCTTCCAATAAGGGGGTGGAGTGTATGAAAAATTGAGGAAAAGCGGATGGAGTTTGGTTCCATTTCCACCCGAGTCCATTCTTGATTAGGCTGTGGGACCAAGGATTAAAGGTCCAATGATCCCGAAAGTAGAAGAGTCTTCCTCCTACCTGGAGCATCTCATTGTTGAGATAATCCGGAGGGTTTGATACCCTGACCACGTCCTCCTCTACCCCTTGAGGGGTTTCTTGAGGAGCCTCTTCTAGAGCCTCTACCTTTAGGGCGATAGGTAGTGGTGTGCCTCTCAAAGCCTGGATTAAATTCTGGCGACTGAGCTACCAACTGCAGGGGCACCATTTGGAAGGTGGTTTGCAGCTGGGCAACCATTTTCGGCACTATGGTCATGGTAACCGTAGGATGCTGTGCAGGTCTATGAGGCACACGTGGCTTCTTTGACTTCCTGTTTTTGGGTTGGGGGACCAGTGTCAGAGGATGATTTCCTCTTGGAAGACATGCCCCACTTCTGGAGAAGGTTTCTATTCTCCGTTGCGGTTTTAGCAACTACTTCTTGGACTACTTCTTTTGAGAAGATGTCCTTGCCCCAGATACTTGAAGTAATAAATTTCCAGGTCTCGTGTTTGATCGTTGCATTGGCAAACACATGCTCTCTACAGGCCCTCCTGGACTTTACGAAAGCGTACATGTCCTTAACAAGGGTAGTTATGTGCAACTTGGCTAGGACCATGTAAATATCTGGGGTGCTCAAGATGCACACATCTCCATAAAGTTTTGGAGAGACAAAGAGGCGGCTAGTCTCTTTTTTCTCCTGTTCGCATCTCAGAAGATGTTCCGACAACTTTGGAAGGTTCTCATTGAACTGTTGTCTTACTATCTCTGGATCCAGTTTCGAGATTGAGAGAGTTAGATGAACTTCGTTCCATTCCTTCTCGCAGGTAGGCAGGGCTAGAGACAATGGTTTGCATTCCTCTAGCGTAGGGCATGGTTTGCCCGCATCAACTGCTTTTAGCAAGCAGTTGAGAGGTTTGGCCAAAAAGGGAAAAGCTCTGGAGGAAGGAGCAAGGGTGCCTCTTGCTCAAAGCTTAAACCTTCGAGTTGGTATAGCCGGCTTTCTGTAGGGTACTCTTCAAGAAAACCTGCGCCTTGTCATGCTCAAAGATCATGACCTCCTTAGATTTTGTCTCCTCTCGAGATGCTGGTCCACCCCGCAATCTCATGAAGATTTTTGGGTAAGCCTAAATGTTAGGCCAGAATTGGAGATCTTCCAGGTTTTTAGCCCCCATCTTCTCAGAGATGTAAAGTTTACCATTCATCATGGGCAAATACTCCACATACATCCAGGGCTTGGTTTCGGAGCATTGGGGTAATTCGGAGACTTTGACACGCTTGTGAGAGCCGCTGAAAGCGGACGAGCATTGCGCTTCTCTGACTTCCCTCCTCATCTCTTGTTGTTCCTTACGCATTGTTTCCATCATCAGTTGCAGCTGTGTCATGAGCGCTTCACCCTTGGTTAACAATGGATCCGATAAGGAGTTGGGGCCGAAGAGGTTGAGCGTCTTACGTTATTGTCGAGTCGGATCTTTCTTCTTCTTCGGGTGGCTGGGCTACCTCTTCTTCAGGATTTCTTGTAGAAGATCCTTTTCGGTGTCTGAAGACATCTCTGACATTCGTTCTTAATGGATGTCCATGCCTTCGAGAGCCTTGTTGATGTCATCCTCTATCGTCAGTTGAATGAAGGGAGGCTTGACCTGTGCCTGAGGCGCAACTGCGTCGGATTGGGCTTTAGGGAACAGAAGGCTTCTCATAGCTTTGCTTGGCAGGTAAGGTCCTGGAAAGTTCTTCTGGAAACCTCTTACCCACTTTTGAAGCGTTTCCCTCGCAGTATCCCTCGTCTCCGTCGTCTGGGATCACCAAAACCATCGGTCATCAAGGCCGAGCAGACGGTGCAACCCTTCGGATCCCAATACCTCAGGGTTTCAGTTGCGATGGAGAAGAGGGCATGAGACCTGCCCATCTTGTGGCCACAAATGTCCCTGCTTTTGTGGTTGCAGAACATGACTGCACACTTCACCTTAGCCTCCTCCTGTAAGGAAAGAAAGAATGAAATGAGTATGGGGTAACTCATCTCACTAATAAATATTTTCACATGCATTAAATAGTATACATTACTATTCCAAATATAGCTTAGGATAGTAAGCTAGAAAGGAAATAGGAAAGACACATATATGTG
>NC_090758.1:66026559-66029880 GCF_036898095.1 Palaemon carinicauda | reverse complement strand
TATAATATATATATATATATATATATATATATATATATTATATATATATATATATATATATATATATATATATATATATATATATATATATATATATATATATATATATATATATATATATATATATATATTATATATATTATATATATATATATATATATATATATATATATATATATATATATATATATATATATATATAAATGTCTGTGTGTGTGTAAATATATATTTATTGTCCAAATCCATGTAAGCAAAATATGAGTTTTATACATTGAATTGAATGAACTCTCTAACATAACCATGAGTGACATAAATTCGAGGGCGCAATCACTAAATTCTGTTATTTTTCATGTGTCCCTGGAATCCTAATTGTTATGTTTTTGACAGTTTATTTCTAGCACAGTGGAGAATTCAAAAGAACCCAATAATTCTGCATGTTGAGAGAGCAAGATTGCATCTTTTATGTTTGGGTTAGTCCGTACTATTCGAGAGGTCAGTGGACGAGGTACTACCTGAGAGCATTGGCTGTACACAGTGTATTCAACAACTTTTTTGTAATAAAGTTGAAAGAACCTATGTTCCGATGTCTCATAATCCCAATGACATGGGATATATTTGTGTCAGGTTTGCGAATATGCCTGTTTTTGTATGCTGTGAGCGAAGTTGTTCTTCAAGCTGGTAAAACAAAAGTTTAAGATACCTAGATATGAGAGAGCTAACATAGGAGACACTGCTACTGCTGTAGATGAAAATCAAGAAGCAGATGAGTATAGTAATGCCAGTGAAGAATATTGACATGATCTATGAACAAAGGACTTAGAAAATAGGTTATATATCGTAGCCGACTTAATGAACAGATTCTTGGGTGAACCGGAATAGGACCGGCACACAACCACAGCATATCTGATATACATAAACGAGGTCCAAACCCACACAAGTGAAAGTACAAATGCACAACCGAGTGAAAATATGCAAATTTTAGTTCGTTGTAAGAACTTCATTCAAGTGTTAGGCCTTTTGATTTTCAATGGCCTAATGAAGGGTTTCAATTGATCAAAGTGTTTATGACAGACTTTGAAGTAGCTACATAAGGGTGATCTGAAAGTCATAAAACTATTCAAGTAATTAGATTGTTGAAATATGTTCCGGTAATGAAGGCAATGTGTTGGCCACAAGACAGATTAAGAAGTTATACTGAAATAAATAACGTTTAATTTAGAAATATGCCTTACCCGATGCGGGAAAAGGGACATAAAAGAAAATTACAAGCCCAAAATTTGGGAGGTGAATCCGTTCTTAGTTTTGCAACTCGCATTTTTCAGGATTGTGATTCGTTTATTACCCTGATTGCAAATCTAGCAGAGGTGATAATAAAGCAATTACCTGTGAACATATTCGCAGATTAGAAAACTCGTATTTATGTGGATATTTGTTCGATGACAATTGCTGATTAGCAGACGTAATGATGGTGTTACAAAAAAATTCTAGAAAATTACCAGAAAAAAAATCACTTAGAATAACTGCCCCGATTTCGATAAGAGAGCAGCCATGAGAGGCACTTTCCAACCTCCAGTGCGAAAGATGAGAGTACGCAGTCAGCAGGTGAAAAGAGTCTTTAGATGTTGACAATGGGTGGGGGGGGGGGAAGAGGGGAACCAACTAGGGGACTGCCCCACCCAAGGATCCCTCTGCTGTTACATGTGTCAGGGCTACAGTCATCTATCTCGTGAGTGCCCAGCAAAAAACCCTGAGGCGGGCGGCCTTTGGCACACGCATACCTCCCCCCGCCCAACATCAGAGGAAAAGGGAACAGAGGATGGGGGAGACAACGGAGATCAATCCCCCCTCTCCCTGCGCATCACATCAGAAGCAGCAGCCGAGGCAGCGGTATGAGTGACGACAACGGACTTGGTAGAGCGGGCACTATGACCCCCATTGGTACCCCCTACCTCATTTTTGCAGCAATAGATAGCAGCGGCATTGCAAGTGAGGTCGCTGTCATGTGCCCCATATATCCTAATGCCGACCTAGGAATGTTAGCAGTTAGGAGTGACCTAACAGAGAGTTCCATTTGAGCGTTTCACTGATTGAAAAACAGATTCTCCTCAAACCCACAACAGTCAGTGACATCAATCATCCTTGAAACACAAGGAGGAAATAAACTACAAGCAAGACAAACAATGTTCGTCAACTTTAAGGTAGGATCTGTGAAGTTTTCACGTGATTTTTTTGTCTAGTCCACCTTGGGACTTCCTGGAATCGAGGCTATATTAGGATTGGATTTTATCAGCAGTAATCAAATATGCATTTTTTGAGGAAAAAGACACAATAACAGTAAAAGCGGGAGGATGCATTTTGCTGATAGAGAGTCATGAGAGAGTAAGTGCTTGCGCGGGCATGGAGAGATGATTAAGTAAGGTAACAGCTGTACCTGAAAGAGGAGAAGTGTTGTGTCCCCAGACACTTACGAGCATATCAGTGACCACGTATCAGCCTTTTTCGGAAGGTACCAAGGTTGTTGTTAAACCCCATGACAATTGGGTACACGCAGTCTTAGAGGGCTTGTCAGGAATAAAAGAGAAAAGAGCTGATATAACGATAGTTAATTTTTCAAATAAAAAGAGTTGTGCTGGGAAGTGATTATGTGTGTGATTTAGAGTTATGTGAAATTGCTAATAATGGAATCTAGGAGCCACAACTCCAGAAAGCACAGACGAACGCACTCAGAACTTGATTATGCAAGCACGAAAACTATGTTTGCCTGAATATCAACCTGTAGTTAGTGACACTGTTACTAATTCTTCCGATGTAATTGCAATTTGAGACGAGCCACCCGGGAGGATTGATCGATTTCCTTTTAGCATTGAAACTGGGCAGGTGGAAGTGATCAGGTCAAGGCCTTATAAGGTACCAATTCATTTCCAGGGAGAGATAGAAAGTGAAATTAATTAATTAAGGGAAGAAGGGATAATTGAGGAGAGCGAATCCCCTGGGTCTCTCCAATTGTATCTCTTAGGAAAAAGGATGGCTCGGTAAGATTGTGTGTTGACTATAGGCTGCGGATTGCAGTTACTAAGAATAATGAATTTCCATTGCCCTCGATCAAAGAATTATTTGTGAAGGTATGGGATATTAAATATTTTACAACGATGGCTTTAAAGTCTGGATACTATTATACAACCATTAAGGAAGACAGTAAATATAAAACGGCATTTATAGCTAACGATCAACTTTTCCCGTTCAATTTTCTTCCTTTCAGTGTTAAAAATGTTCCAAGTCATTTTCCTAGAGTAATGATGGCAGTTTTGTCTACTTTAATTG
>NC_090758.1:66016559-66021559 GCF_036898095.1 Palaemon carinicauda | reverse complement strand
TACGTGAGTAGGGCTGAACTTGCCGCTTCAGACACTTCCCTAATCAATTCATTGGCCTTTTCTTACGGATTTGATGAACAACCATTTCCTTACCTTTCTTTCTCACTTTATTGAATACATTCCAAACAGACCAAATTTCTTTATTAAAAGAGATTTCTTAATACAAATGATCCCTATATTTCCTTTTACCCTTCCTACTTACCTCTGCTGCTCAGTCTGATCTCTGCATCATGGTTTCTCTACTCCTATTATCATTTGGATTCTTTCTCTAATTACTTTAAGCTTTGCGAAGTAGTTTATTCCAACCCCAAACTGTTTTGTTGCTTGATTTGACAGACTGTTTTGTTATTGTGAAACCCTTTTTATAGGAGTATTTAAATTAGTATCAATGACGGTGAGCAAATCCTCAATGGATATATTTTCATCTCTTTGATGACGACTTACCAACTTTATTCATTAACTCTAATTTTTCATCAGTCTTTAAATTATACTTTTTCTTTTTTTCCGAAAAAAATTCAATTTATGTGTGGCTAGTAAGGGTTGTTAATTTTAGTGCATAACCCATTCCTTTTCTTGTAATTTGAATACATAGGTAATTCCCATTTTATGCAGCACCTTTGACACCCACCTGTTCTCAAGAATATTCTATATTTATCTGGTGATATTGTCTGGTTTTCGGTCATAGAGTGTTTCTTCCATATCTGCTTATCAATCAAACTTGGCTGATTTCTTCACTCTTTTAATATAGTATGAGATGCCAACTTTTGAAGTATCTATAATAAATTTCTTCATCACGATGTTATAAAGATGCAATGTTCTGAATGAGTTTCTACCTTACTATCATATTCTCTCTGCTGTTTTCCATAATAACTGCTGTTATATAACAATTTATATAGTGTAGTGATCTCTAATAGTGGATTATAGGTTAAATGGATAAATTGATTAACAATAAACCATGTAAGCTCTCAATATGTTCAAATGGATAATAGCTTCATATAAGAAGAAATGGAAAGTTACACATACCTGGGAGTTGTAAAAGACAAGCAACTAACCTTCAAAAAGGAAGTCAAATATCTCAAAGAAAAAGTGGATGCCAGACAAGCAGCCATGAGATATGTGACTAAACTCAATAACGGAGCAAATAAGCTTGTTCAAAAGAAATACTATCTAGCCTGTTCCAGTGCGCTAGTGGAATATGCTGCTCCAACCCTTACAAGCCTAACAGATAATCGAAAAGCCTCAGTAGAGGTAATTCAAAACAATGCCATGAGGCTCATGTTAGGTGCCCCAACATGGACAAGACTGTGCAACCTATGAATGGAGACTGGACTATATCCCTTGAAGACAGGATTGCACAAAGAAATGCATTCCCAATTGCAAAGATGTTCCTCTCAGAGAGAGACTCTATAACCAAAAAGAGTGCAACAGAGGAACTATCAAAGTACCCTGAGGTTCAAACCCCAAGCTCTTATGGCAAAGACCATGGCGATAACATAAAGAGCCTGGACCTAACTGAAGATATCATGGACCTAAGCCCAGACTCAGCGCAGGGTGCACTCTACATTCCACCTTGGAAGAAACAAGTAGCAACCTACAGGTACCCTAAGCTTCCAAGAGCAATGGAAGATTGCACAATGGAGGAACTTAAAAATGCAGCCCAGGCAGCAATCCGCTTAGCAGAAACTGCAGGGGCACAGATCTACTATACTGACGGTACTGTAGACTCTGGAACCCAAACAGCGGAAGCTGCAGTTTTCTCCAGCAACGTCACAGCCTGCTGGAGGACATCCAACAATTTCTCCACCATGCAGACAGAGCTTGTTGCAATAAAACAAGACCTGAAATACTCTATTGAAAATTAGGAAGTACCAGTAGTCATACATACTGATTCCCGGTCCTCAATGCAAGCTTTACAACAGGAAAAGAATAAAGAAAACAAGGCCCTGCTAGCTGATGTTAAATCACTTCTGTATCAGCACAATGAGAGAGATAGACAAGTAACTCTACAATGGATCCCCAGTTACATCGGGATACCAGGGAATGAGAAGGCTGATGAACTAGCCAAAAGCACCAGACACATACAAAGTGTACAGGTGCACATACAGCCTGCACTACAACATATTGAAAACAAAGTAAAGTCACATCTCAAAGAAAACCTATCAAGGAACTGCACAAGTGGATAGGGAATGGCCAGTAATCTCTAAGTAATTTATGTACCACTCACCAATTTTAGTCATTAACTCTAATTTTTTCATCAGGCTTTAAATTATACTTTTTCCATTTTTTTTTTTTTACTGACAAACATCTTGTTTATGATTAAAGATACTTCAATAGCAATGTAATCACCAACAAACTCACCAACAATCAATGTATCAGCTGTACATTCAAACATATTAATAAGTAAAGCAGAATCAATCCTGCCACCTCTGACGTGCGTTGGTGCACCATTCCCCAAGACATTGGCTTTTCCAAGGAGTTAAGTAAGTCATTTAATACAGAAACATTTTAATTTCGGCTACCACTGCTTCCCAAATCATTCATCCATTAATGAACAGGGCTAGTTAAGAATATCCTTTGGTAAATGCTCAAGATACAGCTTATCATCATGCATATACACATTAATTATCTCAAAGAATATATCTTTTGAATATAATTTTACACACAAACATTCAATTCTATTAACTTCTGAAGCTATAGATAAACAGGCTGGTATATTATTTTTTTACAAAGGTTGTTAGACCTCTTATATTCTTATCAATATCTACGTGAAGTTCGCATGTTTTATATCCTGTTAATTGAAAACCTGATATATTAACACCAGTTTCTTGCAAAGTTATTACATCGAAATTATGAGCAAGAACCCAGGCATGGACATCGGTTCCTCTTTTTTAAAGGATTTTCACATTCCAAAACAAAGTTTTAAGACAAGACTCTTCATTCTATTCCCACCCACTTCTTTCCTCAATTTTCCAGCAGAAGTAAAAACATTCACTTTAAGATCACCGTTAGGCCACTACATGTACTCTAGTACTGTATCCAACAAGGAAGTAATACCTACAACTATGCTGTCAAATCCTTTCCTCTCATTTGCCAAATCTACCCTTAATTCAGAATTTCTGTCATGAATGGAGTTACTCAGAAACACATTATCAATACCCATTAACTCAATAATTTCACGATCTCTGATAGACAAAAGATCATCACATTTAACGCCATCTACAATCTAAATCTGGTATTGCATTCTTCTGAACTTAACTTGATAAAAAAAAACAACAAACAAATCAAAATTTTTTCTTGCATCTGCGTTCATGGCTATACACAATATCAAATACACATTGCTATGTTCAACATCAATCCGTAAATACTTGCCAAACTTCTAAATTTTGTAATCTGACATTCAGCTTGTCATAATGGGTCAGTGCCCAAATTATTTAACTTGATAAGCAGCTTATCAAGGGGACCGTCCGCCATGTCCGCCATATTTTTTTTTATAATGATCCAAAATACACCATTTCTATATAAGTTTTAGACTTATATTTTACCTTCATCATATAAAAATTTCAAGTCATTTGATCAATAACATTTTGATATAATGGCAAAAATCATGATTTAAAGAAAAATATTTAGGTACATTTTTCCCCACTAATACGACACTAATTGTATTGAATCTTATACCATAAAAAATATTTTATAAACCGAACAATTCTGTTAGACAGAATTTTTATTTTCCTTTTTTTTACGATTTTTTTTTCTCGCTTAGTCGCAAAATAATTGTGAAAAAGAAATTAAAATAAAATAAAAGTTCCGTCTAACAGATTTGTGGGATTCTTATTCTTCTTTTCAACGATATCTTTCTCTATAAAATCGAGCAATAAATAAGTGAGAAAATGTACCTAGGTCTGAATAATTAAGTTTTTGAGTTATGAGCTCCCAAAGATTTGGAACAGATTTTCACTCCTTTTCTTAAAGATATCCAGATAGCATTTTTACGATAACTTTTATTGCTTATTCCTACATAAACGCTCCCTAAACGAAGTATTTAACCCCTCAGTTTACTATTTCTATGTCATGAGTTGCAAGTGATCTCTCATTCTTGCCATTGTTTTAGTTAGCATGTTTTAGCTTTGTACTCTTATTCATGTTTCCCTCTCTTCTTGGTTCTTTTTTTTTTTTGTTCTCTACTTACTTTTTGTTCTTCATATGACCTTAAGTAACATAGGCCTTGCTATAAATTTCCCGCGGACGTTGTGAAAACAAAATGCACATACGAACTGAAAGTTAACGAACACAAGCATTATAACTTATATACGTCATTGGAAACTCTAGCTGCTGTTCTCATAGCTGGTAGTTTTCATTCACCTACCCTCTACCAATGCCTTCCATTTCTGCCAGAAGTACGAGATTTTGAAATATAACAGAGAGAGAGAGAGAGAGAGAGAGAGAGAGAGAGAGAGAGAGAGAGAGAGAGAGAGAGAGAAAATCATGAATCCTTTCATACTGAGAGAGTTTAACATTCGAGTGATAGCATTTGGTTGATATCAGAGAGAGAGAGAGAGAGAGAGAGAGAGAGAGAGAGTTGAACATTGGTATTATAGTACCTGTATAAATGAGAGTTTAAAATAATTTGAGAGAGAGAGAGAGAGAGAGAGAGAGAGAGAGAGAGAGAGAGAGAGAGAGAGAGAGAGAGAGAGAGAGAGAGATGCAAAAATAAACACAAACACAATTTTCAAACTCGCTCATGCAGACGACACAGTGAGAATGACGTCATCGTTTAAAGACCACTATATCTTCGTTATTCATAAAAATAATTGACTATTTGTTCTTTTTATGACCTTAGGTACCATTGACTTTGCTATAAAGTTCCCGAGGATGTTTTAAATACACAATGTACATACGAACTCCATGTAAACTAACACTCGCATTATAACTTATATATGTCTTTGGAATTTCTAGCTGCTGTTCTTGTAGGAGTAGAATTCGTTCACCTACGCTCTACTAAT
>NC_090758.1:66001559-66009059 GCF_036898095.1 Palaemon carinicauda | reverse complement strand
ATAGGATATGAGAGTAATTCATTGCTAGTTAAGGCAGTTTCAAATGGTCAAAGGAGCTTTTTTTTCTTCCTCTCCCCAATTTATTACTTTTTGTTTCTTTAAAGCATATCTCTCCAAAACCTCTTATGAATTTACGGTCATACCCAGCGAGCACAAGGAACCCAGCTAATTCCTTAAAGTTACGTGGCCTGGGGAAATCTGTAATAGCCGCTACTTTACTGGGGCAGCGTTGGATACCTTCTGGGGTTATTATGTGACCTGAAAATTCGACAAATTTATTTTCATACCATTACGTCGCAATACTTCTAAAACTTTACGAATATCATTAATATATTCTTGGGCGGTTTTCCCTGAAATTATGATATCATCTAAATAAACAAGAACTTTATGACCAATTAAGGTCGAAAAAAAAAAAACCACCATCATTACTCTAGAGAAATGACTTGGAACATTTTTAACACCGAAAGGAAGAAAATTAAAATGAAATAATTGATCGTTAGCTATAGATGCCGTTTTACATTTACTCTCTTCCTGAATGGATATTTGATAGTATCCAGCTTTTAATCAACAGTTGTAAAATATTTGCTATCCCGTACTTTCACAAGTAATTCTTCGATTGAGGGCAAAGGGAATGTGTTAGCCTTAGTGATTGCAGTCAATTTCCTATAATCAACACACAATCTTACCGAGCCATCCTTTTTTCCTAACAGCTACAATTGGAGAAGCCCAAGGGGATTCGTTCTCCTCGATTATCCCTTGTTCCCTTAATTTATAAATTTCCCTTTCTTTCTCTCCCTGGAAATGAATGGGTACCCTATAAGGCCTTGACCTGATCGGCTCCGCCTGCCCAGTTTCAATGCTAAAGGGAAATCGATCAATCCTCCGGGGTGGCTCATCTCCAATTGCAATTATGTTGGAATAATTATTGACAATATCACTAACTACAGGCTGATATTCTGAGGGACATAATTTTTGCACTTGCATAATCCAATTCTGAGCGCGTTCGTCTGTGCGGCTTGGGTTGTGGCTCCCAACATCCCATTATAAGCAATTTCATATAACTCTAATTCACACACAGAATCATTTCCTGAAACAACTCTTATATTAGACAAATTAACTATCGTTATATCAGCTTTGTTCTCCCTAATTTCTGTCAAGCCCTCTAATATCATATGGGCCCAATTGTCCATGGGGTTTAACAACTACCTTGGTTCCTTCAGCAAGAGGGCGACACGGGGTCACAGATATGCTCGTAAGGGTCTGGGGGGGGGGGGGGGGGGGGGGGGGCTAACACTTTACCTCTCTCAAGTATAGCTGATACCTTACTTAAATGTCCCTCCAAGCTAACACACGCACTCACTGCCTTATGACTTTCTATCGGCAAAATGTACCCTCTGCTTTTGTTATTGTATGTTTTCCTCAAAATTTGAAAATTTTATTATTAGATATAACGTCTCTTCCAAGGATAGCCTTGATTCCTGGAATTTCACAGATCTCACCTTGAACTGGACGACTGATGCATGGTTTATGTGTAGTTTATTTCCTCCTGGCGTATCAAGAACAATGGATGCCGCTGGCTGTAGTATATTTGAGAACTTTTTTTCAATCAATGAAACACTGGCTCCGTGTCAATCAGCACTCGGATGGATTTATCTTGCATGTTGATCCTAACTGCTAACAATCCCAGATGGCCATTACAAGATATGGAGTAGTAGTTAATGACCTCCGCTGCCCTGCCGATGCCCCCTCGTCCTCTCCCTAGTGCAGCGGGGGTGAGGTCGTGGGTACCGATGGAGATCACAGTGCCTGCTCTGTCATGTCCGTCGTCCCTTCCTCGGCTACTGCTTGTGATGTCATGCGGGGTGGGGGGGGGGGGCATCGAGATTCCTTGTCTCCCCCTTCCTGTGTTCCCTTTTGTTCAGACGTTTTGGCGGGGAGAGGTGTGCATGCGCCTCAGCCTACCCGCCATGGCCGTTTTTTGCTGGGCACTCTCGAGATAAATGACCATAGGCCTGACAAGTGTAACAGCAGGGGGATCCTTGGGTGGGGCATTCGTCGGTGCCCCTCTCCTCCACAGTGCCAACATCTGAAGCCTCTGCTAATCTGCTGACAGCATTCCCCCTTACCTGTCTTTAAGGGTCAACTTCCTCTCATGGCTGCCAACTTCTCGGAATCAGCCCAGTTATTAAGGGTCCTTTTTTCTTCTGGCAAACTGTCTAAAATGTTTTGCATCGCACTCACTACTTCTGCTAACGCGCAATTGCCATCGAACAAATAACCACATAAATACTGGTTTACTAATCTGCCAATATGTTTACGGGCAATTGCCTTTTTATCACCGTCTGGGAGATTGGCACTCCGGGTAGCAAAGGAATCGCAATCCCGAAAAATGCGAGTTGCAAAACTAAGAACGGATTCACCCTCCCGTATTTTGGGTTTTTAATTTTCTTTTAGGTGTCTCTTTCTCGCATCAGGCAATGCATACTTCTAAATTAAACGTCATTTTATTTCAGTATAACTTCTTAAACTTTCATGTGGCCAACACCTTACCTCCATTGCTAAAGCATCTTTCAGCAATCTAATTATTTGAATGGCTTTTTCTCTTTCCGACCACCCATATGTGGCTACTTCAAAGTCTCTCAAAAACACTTCAATTGATTTAAAACCTTCTTGAGGCCATTGATCATCGAAAGACCTAACTTTTGCCTGGAGTTCTGGTAACTTTCGAACTACAATTTGCATATCTTCACTTGGCGGTGCATGTGTACTTTCACTTGTGTGCATTTGAACTTTGTCTAAGTACGTCGGATATGGTGTGCTTGCACGCCGCTCCTGTTCTCATTCCACCAACAGTCTGTTTATTAACTGTTCTAAATTATCTAACTTATTTTCCAATTCTTGCATTATAATTTACTGTCTAAATTCTTCATCGGGAACGCTATATCCCACTGCTCCTTCATTCTTATCTTCAGCAGGAGCCGTGTCTGCTATGTTAGTCCTTGTGTATCTCGGCATCTTGAACTTTTATTTCACCGTTTCAAAGAACAACTTAACTCAGCATACACAAACAGACATATTTTTTTTTACACCTGACACCAATATGACCCGTTCAGACGGATAATGAGCCGTTGGCATTTGGGTTTTCTTCATTTATTATAAAAGGTTCGTTCGTAAGTACGCATTTCACAACTGCCCTCTCAAGTGAGGGTCTTGTCAAATTGAGTGCTCACCGGCAACTGACTACCGCCTTCGTTATCAAAATGCAGCCATTGCAAAACATGCAGACACATAAGTTTTTGTGGATTACTCATTAATATTGAGTTCATTTACCTTGATATACAAGACATCTACATACACGAATTAAGACATATATATATATATATATATATATATATATATATATATATATATATATATATATGTGTGTGTGTGTGTGTGTATGTGTGTGCGTGTGTTTGTGTGTTAATTCATAAGTTAATGTATATATATATATATATATATATATATATATATATATATATATATATATATATATATATATATATATATATATATATATATGTGTGTGTGTGTGTGTGTGTGTGTGTGTGTTGATTTAAAAGTTAATGTGGTTAAACATGAAACACCGTTAAATAAGTTAAAAGTGAAGTGACCATAGAATTGTGAGAAGTAAAATTTTTCAAAATCTAAGGAAGACTAGAACTAGAAGAAGAGATAACGCATACTTTTACAAACCGTTCTGGAAGACTCCAAACGATACACAGGTACTACAGTGATGGAAACTAGGTAATATGTTTCTAATCGTCAAGAAGTTGTCAAAAGAAGAACCTGGCAAATACAGACCAGTATGTCTAACTTCAGAGCCTTGTAAAAATTTTTTAGTAAATTATACTAGATTTCATAGTAGAACGTATAAAAATATTTTAATTTATTTCAAATTTTTCTGATTGACAGTCAATATGGTTTTAGACAAAAGAGATCATGTTTGATAAATCTTTTGGAATATTTTCACAACAGGTTTAGCATTTATGATAAAAGGATGGCAATACACATCCTATACCTACACTCTCAGGAAGCTTTTGAGAAAATACCTCATAAAAAAATTATTAGTCAAATTTAAAGCACTAGATATCATTGACGAGCCAACTGAATGGATCGAATATTGGCTAACAAGCCAAAAAACAGAGCGTTATAATTAATGGGGAAGCTTCAGACTGGGCAGCTGTCCTTGGACCATTGCTATCTCTGATCTACATTAACAACTTAGATTTAAGATTAACTAGTAAAATAGGGAAATTTGCCGACAATAATAAACTAGGCATAAATGCTGCTAGAAAACTTAGAAACCTTAAGAGATCTACTGAAGCTAGGAAATGGTCCAGAAAAAAAAAAACGGTAAGGACTTTAAACTGTTGGAAATGTAAAGTCATGCACATAGGTTATGGTGACCCACAATAACATTACTCACTGCTGTGTAATGAGGTAGAAAGTATAGACCAGGAGGAAGATGTCAGTATTATTATCACCAAGGTTCTGAAGTTCACCAAACAGAGCATAAAAGCTGTAAAAAAAGAACAAGACGTGATATGATTATAAAGAGACAGTTCAAATACAGAAACAAAGACACTGTACTACAGCTATAAACATCACTAGTAAGACCCATCTAGAATATGGAGTCCAATTCTGGGCTCCACGTAATCTGAAGGATAATGATAGTCTGTAAGCAGTAAAAGCTAGTGACACCAAACTAGTTCGAACAATAGAGCAATTTGAATATAGACGAAGAGTGGAACGTTTGAACTTATTTGATCTTCAAACTAGACAACTATGGGCACAGATAATAGAGGCTTTCAAAATTCATAAAGTAGTATCAAATGTATATTACAATAATCTATTCATGCTCATAACAAGTCAATCTAGAGGTAACGAATACAAACTAGATTTAGAAACACATCATTCATGGCGGCAATTTCTTCACATACAAAATAGCAAATACTTGGAATAAACTTCCAGAGGATGTAGTAAACAATAATACGGTAACGAGCTCAAGAATATGTTAAACAAGATACAAAAAACTCTCTAAATGCGTAAACTAAATCGCCTTTCCAAGGAGCAAATGGTGTCTTCAGGGATGGACTGAAAATCAGTTTTTGAACATTCAGAATACTTGTAACACCTAGTAACCTTCTCTCCTTAAATATATATATATATATATATATATATATATATATATATATATATATATATATATATATATATATATATATATATATATATATATATATATATTATATATATATATAAAAGCGAAGATATTCAGGAAATATTTTTGACTATGCTGAAACTTGAAAATGTCTTTCACTCCTTTGTTGACCTCTTCCACTATTTCATATATTTTCTCACAAAGACTCTCTCTCTCTCTCTCTCTCTCTCTCTCTCTCTCTCTCTCTCTCTCTCTCTCTCTCTCTCTCCCTCTCTCTCTCTCTGTATATATATATATATATATATATATATATATATATATATATATATATATATATATATATATAAATATATATATATATATATATATATATATATATATATATATATGTATATATATATATATATATATATATAAATATATATATATATATATATATATATATATATGTATATATATATATATATATATATATACATATATATATACATATGCATATATATATATATATATATATATATATATATACATATATATATATATATATATATATATATATATATATATATATATATATATATATATATATATATATATATATATATATATATATATATATATATATATATATATATATATGTATATATACATATATATATTATATATATGTATATATATATATATATATATATATATATATATATATATATATATATATATATATATGATTATTAGAAGATATTCTGTATCGATTTTATGCTGCACTAAAACTTAAACTTATCGTGAAATTAATGTAATTTACGTGATATCAGAGTTATATGACACGGTCTTATTTAACCGTATAATGCAAAGGGGTACTCCCTATAGAGAACCGGCTGGTGGACAACCTAAAAGGGGATGTATTGAATATGTAGTAACGTTAAGATTATTACTTGATTTGGCTGAAAGGAAAAAATTACCTCAACTTGTTACCTTTGTAGACTTTTCCCAATTTTCTGTATGACTGTGTGCCAAGAAATACGTTATTTTGTATGCTTAATTAAAGAGCTGGGTTTTTGGGTATTGATAGTTACTGCTTTAGTAGCGATGTATCATGCCGCACGTAGCATTACAGGAACTGCTGTTATTACAGCTACGGTGGGAGTGCGTCAGGGACCCCCTACTAAAACAGTTAATGATCTGATTAAGTTGATAAAAGATAATTGTGGTCTTGATGGGTTCCTGGTGTGGCTGAATGTTCTTGTATTGATGGATGACACTGTCGTATTATCTACGTCTAGGAATGGGATGGTAAATGAATTAGGACTTCTTAATCACTTTTGTCAAAATAATGGTATGAAAGTAAATGTGAGTAAAACCAAATATTTTGCTATTAATGTAGGGATGATTGAACGTGAACCTATAAGAGTGGATGATTTGACGTTGTCATGGTGCGATCGATATATTTATTTGGGAAGTATTTTTAACAAGTGATGGGTTGGTATCGTCTGCCATTGCAGCTCATGCGCAAGCAAAAAGGTGCCACATTTTAAAATCCATATCTTATGTACATAAAAACAACAATGTCCCATTTTATGCAAAGAAGAAACTTTTTAATACGGCTTTAATGTCAACAATTCTTTACGGGTGTGAGTCCTGGATTAATGGAGACCTGAAACCTATTCTTAAATTATATAACTGGGGAAATAAACAAGTATTAGGTGTTCGATAGTCAACATGTTTGTATCTGTGTTATTTTGAAGTAGGAATGCCAACACTAAAAGCTATTGTAAGAGATAAACAAAGGATGTTTTTAAGAAGAAGATGTGGAGAGATAGGAACGGGATGGTAGACGATCCATGGGTTCTTGTAATGAAACTTACTTTAGAGTACAATACACCTACTGGTAGATATAAATCAAACTTGATTTCAATAGATAAAGATGAGATCAAAGAAGATTTTCTAAACTTAAAATAGGCAGTAATAGAATCTAATTCATCTCGTAGAGAAACATATAGATTATTGAATCCTGAATTTACTGTACACTATGTATATACTAAAAAGATAAATGTTAACGTCATATATAGAACTTCTTTTGCTAGATTAAGGTTAAGCTCTCATAACCTTGCTATTGAAACAGGTAGTGAAACAGAAGAGGTCGAGGTCACCGCCAATTAGAGGAGAAACTATGGCCTTGTGCGATGTAAAAACCGAGCTGCATGTGGTGGAGTCATGCCCCATTACATCTAGTATACGAATTAAGTATAATACAAATTCCTTTCATCTGATTCTTGCCAAAGGTGTACATACCACTGTGA
>NC_090758.1:65974059-65989059 GCF_036898095.1 Palaemon carinicauda | reverse complement strand
TCATTTGATTAGAATATCTGAATCTCATTATTTATGATTCCCTCCAATTTTTTCCTCACTTCCTTCAATTTTCATCATATTCATATTCCTCCTTTCTTTCACTATCATTATTATCTATTTCTCTTGAGAATAAAGGTTTCCTCATCATATCCTATGCCATTTTTCGTTAGCTTTTGTGCTGAGTCATTGCAAACAACCAAAGTCTATTTCATAATGGTGTTTTCTTCTTTGCTCGTAGGTTGACTGATGGAGAGATGTTCCGTAAGTACTTCTAATAGAGAGAAAATGATGACGATCCCTGAGGCGACAACTAAACAGAAGAAGAAGAACTTCAATATCATCTGACCCTTTAGTTGTCGAACAAATGTCTAAAAAATGTTAATCACCAAATTCTAATATATAATCTGTCACTAAATGATTCAGGTTTAACTAACTTTTTATAATGATTACATTATAAATATAACTTTCAGATCGTAATGGTCATCTCTTGATTGGAATGTGATTATAAATATATATATATATATATATATATATATATATATATATATATATATGTGTGTGTGTGTGTGTGTGTGTGTGTGTGTATTCAATTGTTAATGGAATAATTGATATTTTTTCACAAAAATCTATTGTTTCCGGAAACTTTTATTATGTTCATTCTACTGTATGTTCTCTTCTCCTATATCTGTTATCAGAACTTTTCTTTTGTTTAATCACTTCAATATTATTAATATTTTTAATTACCAAAGTAGTGTTTGACTTATATCATGATATATTCTTATCAAAATATTGCAAATCTTGAATGTGTTAAGATTCACTCTAAACATTGTCTATTATCTATTAATGAAAGCACAATCTATTTAAGTGATCTTGACGGAGATGGTTGAGGTGATGGTAGGTAATATGTAATAGTGGAGATCATCATAAATAAATCTGTGAATAATAAAAATTGTGTTTTCATCACCTTTCAATTTTTATTCATTTTATACTAATCTCCTTTGATAATGTCATATGATATGTCCCTAATATTCCCTTAAAGTTCTGGACGGAATCTGTAGAGCAAAAGCTCTTCAGGAAAAAGTTCTCTCTCTCTCTCTCTCTCTCTCTCTTGGGAGGTGGACAGAGACAATATCCTTACGAAGTCCTTCAAAGGCAATAAAAGAAAAACAAAAATAATCTCAATAACAGTCCGAAAGGTGAGTTCTTTGTGTAATGTCTTGTTCTATTTATGATTAGTTGTAACATTAAAGTAAACTTATCAGAAATAAATCAATTTTCATGAACTTATATATTAAAATGGATATGCTTTGCTGCTCAAGAATAATATTATTATAGGTTATCAATTTATTTCTCCATTTAATGATCAAATTAAAGGAACATCAAACTAAGCTGTTTATTGCACAGATTCTGTCTTTTGTAAAACACTTGATCTTTGTAATGCCCTCATATATTGATGCTATTTTCAATTGCAGATCAGATGGAATGGTAGAACAAAACACTGACTGACTGAATGACTGAATGACTGACTGGTGCAGAGGGAGATTGTTCATCGTCATCTGCTGGACCTAAGAAAAGCTGATATGTTAGACCAGCGTCTGTCAGACCCACTGAGTCAACATCTGATCAGAAGAGAAGGAACACAGAGCTGAAGGATATTGGAGAAGAGAAAAAATACGATGATGTAGGGTTTTAAGGTAAGAATTTTGAGTTATTTTTTCTTAATGAATTGCATGGAATGGATATGATAAGGAGTTACTACTTTTGAAGAATTGAATGAAAAGAGTAATATTTGTAGTTACAACTCCTAATAAAATGAACAGAAAAAGTAATATTTCGAGTTGATATTTCAAATACATTTATTGAAAAGAGTAACGTTAACATTCATTACTTTTATTCATAAAGGAATATCAAATTTGATTATATTAAAATTATCTTTTTCTTTATATCCACGTGAAACAGGCAAAAGTAGAATACATCGGGTTTGTCTCTCTTCTTCTCATGCAGACAAAGAGAAAGAATGGAAAGAGGAACACAAGTGTCAATATGACCAAATGTCTACAATAATTGCAGATAGTGTTTTTTTTTTTCTTTTTTTTTATTATTATTATTTATTAGCTACTTTTCACAATGAGAAGTAAACATTGTTTCTGGGTTTTCAGACAATTCATTATCATTTTCAGATAAT
This sequence comes from Palaemon carinicauda, assembly GCF_036898095.1. NCBI lineage: Eukaryota > Metazoa > Arthropoda > Malacostraca > Decapoda > Palaemonidae > Palaemon > Palaemon carinicauda. The sequence goes on along the minus strand of NC_090758.1, from coordinate 65,986,874 downwards.
AATAGCTAAAGGTAACTATATATAATAACATAAAGGTATTGCATTTATTTAATCAGTTTAGCATTGATCCTTAAGCTACAGGTAGTTATAAGTTTTGTTTTCCGGAGTATATTTTTGTATGTTTGTATATTCTCCTTTTAGTGCTTGCATCAGCTAGTCCTTCCTCGCAAAGTACTGAGCTACACCTAACCCAGGGTTTCAGAGGTAAAGGAAAGCTGAAAGATACGACCCTTTATTATTCGTCCTTTAAATTGCAATTTTATACCCACCGTGAGAAGTCTCTATCTTTGGGATTATTCACTTACTGGTTCACATCTGGTTTTCTCTGCTGACAAGATATATTTCTCTCCTTGAGAAAAGAGACGAGGAAATCTTCTTCCCAACAAATCATCCTGATTCCGCTTGAGTGATCATTGCAGCCTCTTGGTTGATCGGAACTCGAAAGAACTCAACGGATCAGCAGTTTGGTCACCGTCTTAAGGTAAGTGTCATCGGTGCTTAACCTTTGATCTACAGACAAGTGAATTGACCCAAGTAATGGATTAATGGTTGAGGTAAAAGATTAAAGGGATTATTTAATAAGCAGTACAAAATTCATAGCATTTGAAGGAATTAGTCTATAATGATAAAAAAAAAAAATGGTGACATCTGGATATATAAACATATAATAATAATGATAATAATAATAATAATAATAATAATAATAATATTAATAATGATAATAATGATAATAATAATAATAATAATAATAATAATAATAATAATAATAATAATATTAATAATGATAATAATAATAATAATAATAATAATAATAATAATAATAATAATAATAATAATAATGATAATAATAAACACGAGAATAAAGGTGGTTTCATATGAATTATTATGTTGAAGAAGAGTTTTAACTCTTTTGTGTTTTGCTATCATATCTTTTAATCTTTTCAACTGGTTTTGTTCTGTCCTGAATCCTTTATGTAATGTTGGCTCATAAAAATGACAGAATATGTTTTGATATTGAATGTAATAGAAAAACATCAACATATGAGAGGATAAATAATTTCATACTATCTCAAAAAGAGTATTTTTTTCTATTTTCTTCCCTTCTATCGTAGTTTTTTCTTTAATTAAGCTTTTGGCTTTGATTGAAACATTCTCTCTCTCTGTAAGTAGTAACAGCCTGTATCTCCTCATACAGTGTGGCACAGCCAAGTCCTCAGATATCAAATCAGCAAAGCAGCTGAATCACATCAAGAGTAGTAATGTGTCATTTGGTGACACCCCCATTGTTTCAAGTATCACCTGAGCTGTAGCCCCAAATCAATTAGATCTGTGATGGGCGTGAATGTCATAACCCAATCTGTAGCTGCATCAATATATGTCTCTGTTGCTGCTCAAGATTCTGATAAGTAAACAAGTATTTTTTTCCCTGAAATGTAGTACCTACTATGTTTATTTCATTCACTGCACATACACTCATTCCATGATAAAATGAGTTAATGTGTAAAGATATAAAACTGACCTTCGTATCTGTAAATTTGCCCTCAGTAAGTGTACAGAATTGATTATTTTCAACATTAACTTGCAACAATAGCCTTTATGAGAAATATATTGATGTGGTTGACAAAACTGTAAATTAATCTTGTATCTAATATTCATGTATTTAACTTTTTCTTCCTAAAGTGGAATATAAAATAAGTGAACCCTTGAAGCATACCCCTCATGGAGATGGTAGCCCAAAGTACACGATGAACAGTGAACTTAGTTATTTTACCATTTTTTAAATATTATCATTTAATTCTAAGGAATAAAGAAAATGCACTTTGGTACTAAACTGTCACATCACTGTACATTTCACCACCTTTTCCAGTCTCTTTTTCCCTCCACTTGTACACGCACACTTTCAACAAAAGTTCCCGTTCTATCATGTATCACTCCATAGAGTCGTCTTAGTGATTTCATTTCCACATGGCACATTATTAACTGCTCGTCCCTACATCCAGTCCATCATCCAAAGATGTGCCCTCCTCTTTTCATGGTAAACATACTTGTTAAACATCTCTTAGAACCCTTATAAAAACCTTCCTAAATTCCATAAGCTTTGATTCATTCTCAAAAATCAACCTTCTCATCATAACATATGTTTCTTCCCACAACAATCTGATCCAAAGAGAGAAAACTGTACAATAGTACAATTTCAGATCCTGATAACTGGCTGCAGTTGAAATAAAGGCAAAAAATACCAAGGTTTATAGTGCCCCAGGAAGCTCCTGCTGTATGAGGATCTCCACCTGCCCACTGGTCTCCTCAACCTTCCAGCTCTATCTTTGCCACATGACCCTTATTCCACGAACAATACTACTCGCAGTGGTCATTGTGGGTTCTATCTCAATCCAAAGTATCAGTGATTTGCTTCTTCTCTTTCACCAAGTGAAATTTATTAATCTGAAAATTATTATAGATTAAAAAAATATATATTTCTGCACTACTACCAGAAAACCAGAACATTGTCCTTTACCGTTTTGCTTTTTTGTCAGAATTTCTTTCTGTTATATATTTATGGCTTATTAGGAATTATATATTTTTGTTTTTATATATATTTATGCCCCTCATGAAATGTATTTGTATGTCATATATTATAGTTATGTCCTTCAACAAAATAGTATTTTTCTTTAACACATAATGATATCACTGTCCATATAATGTACTCTTTTCTTTATACAGTTCTGAATGTCGGTTTACAGCATACTTAGACTGTACTATTTAGGTATATAGACTATATATTTCGTAACCTTCTTGAATACTTTTGTTAACATATAATCTTATATACTATCTATACCAATATTGATATTCCGATGGTTACTTAATTCATACAAGTGACCATGATATGCATTGGTTTTAATATATATTCCATGCTATCTGGGAATATTATTTTGTTGAATTATATTCATATAAACAACCTTGATTGTATTTTTCTTTGTATTAATAGAACAATTAATGCTCTGCACCTGATTACGTAGCTCAATATACATTTGACTGATAATATACTATTTTTGATACAATAAATTCCTCCCTAATAATAACTGCGTTTAATGTAAACCTTCTATTATTACCATAAGGACATTACTTAAAAGCAGTATATAGGTGGTAAGGGTACTTTGTTGTCTTTGTTGTTTCCTTGTTATTTCTCCTCAACAGATCTGAGTTGATTTCACAGAGAAATGTATCGTTATTGCAACGGACGATGTCCCAATGTGATGGTCACGTGATATTGACCATTTAGATGTGTTTGCTGATTGAGAAGTCACACTTTCTTGTTAGTCTCGGTAGAGCAAGGTACCAATTCTCTCTCTCTCTCTCTCTCTCTCTCTCTCTCTCTCTCTCTCTCTCTCTCTCTCTCTCTCTCTCTCTCTCTCTCAAACTATTTCCAATTGGAGTTGAATAAAATCCTGGGACATTTGAAACACAAAACAACCTAAGTAAGTAGATCAGATTCTCTTCTCTCAGGATTACATTCCTGACCTAAACTAATAAATTTCCAGATTGAATCTGAATTTAAGAATCATGTATTTACTCCAATATCTCTATAATTTGATCCTTAGTTCATGAACTCTGTGTAGATATTTTTTTTTTTTTTTTTTTTTTTTTTTTTGTAAATCAATACATGTAAAGCACGAAAGATTTCTGCACAATAAAAATGGCCTCCTTAGTCGCAGTGTCGATCCATACGACTCGAGGTCCATCTGAAAGTCAAAAGGGTTCAAGCTTCTTGAGAAATTTAGAACTTTGGTTCATTAAGGCACTTAACAAAGGGCAAGACAATATGCAACCACAACAACAAAAACAACAACAACAACAACAACAAAAGCAATACGCTCTACAGATTTCAAAGAAGCAAACCCCTGTCCGTATTGCTGAATTACAGTTGGTAATAATACTGAGACATCTCTTTCCTAATTATGGTAATGATGATTACTGGTATAAATAAATATAATTCAAAACATTCTAGTTACCTGGAAAGTCTCAAAGTCTGCTAAACAACACTTTGGGTTTGTGGGCTGTAGGAGGCCCAGGCCTGGATTACCTGATGCAAAGACCCAAAAATCCTTCACCCCTTATTTTGATATAAATATTGGTGCATATTAAAAAACCTGAAGTACTTTTTGTCAATAAATTACTACATAACTCTAATATGATGATTACTTGAACTTATAAAATCTTCTTCACATGACTGGCTGACAACAGAAAGGCCCCTGTTTACAGTGAGAGTTGTCTCTTGACCACCATTTCTAAAATCATTGAAGACACTCCTGATAGGAAAAGAACAACAACAACAACAACAACAACAACAACATTTACAAAAAACATTAACAATTGTGAAATCACTTTCAAACACTAAAACAGACGACACGAACACTTGATTTCTAAACTTTCAACATATCATTGAACCCAGACAGCTCTTACAATTTCTACATATCACTTATATAATCCAATGGTGAAATCTGAAGAAACCAGACCAAAATCTCTTAATGAAACAATGACGTAAAATTAACTACTTCTTGGCTTACCTAAGATATTATGACGCTGCTTCTGAATTATTAAGAGAATCGTTGGCTTTCATTCAGTGGCCTATCTAGAGTCGAGTGTGTGTCGCCTGCTTTGAGATAATATCGGCTAAATGCAACTTCCAGAGACGTTGCAGAGGACTCCCCATAAATGTGACTCAGGAGTCACTTGATATTAGTTTCACATTTCAGGCTAAAATGACTCACATTTTTCAATGTCCAAAATAGGAGCAAAATCTCAACTTTATGAGAGTAAAGACATTGAAATGAAAATGTGACTCTTCCTTAAGATAATCTCATTAACTATATTTTCTTTCGGCCTATGTACGTGCCATGTATAAGTTAGACTGAACTTGGCAAACAAAATTTTTTTCACATCAAAGCTGTTGACTGCAGCTAATATCACTGTTGTTGTAACACCCATATTTCGAATTCGTATAATGTGAGTAGAAATTAACATTCATTAGGCATGTTTTTTTTTTTTTTTTTCTTTTTTTTTTTTGGCATGCTTATAAAATGGCACTTGGCGTTTTATTTACATATTTCCAGCGCCATTCTGTGAAACAAGATAGTATATTATTAATTGAATTAATAAGATTTAGCTCTTTGGAAGTGCTACGAATGTTAGTGGATAGTCTTAAGTTAAGAAAGTTTTGGTGTAATAATAGACAAAGCTCAATTAGCAAATGTTATTTAGGGATTTTTATCGTTAAAGTCTGATGGAAGTTTCAAAACAGATATGATTAGAATATTATTTCAATTTTCATTGAACTCTATTTCCTCTATTGTCATGAATGCTTAAAAAAGTAATACCAAAGTTACAACTTGTTATACATTGATAAATTTAAGAATTTTCCTAATTATGAACATCAAGGCCTGCCTTCAAAGGCCTAGCCTGCATTGTTTTAGGCTACTGAAAATATGTCCAGTCCAACAGGAAATACTTTTGGTTGTAATTTAAGGGTTAACATTTATACACAGCTTTGGGCTGGTAAACAACAATGAATGGATTATGAACGTGGCCTACTGGCCTAAGCTGCCTGTTGAAAATTTTGATAGGCTTAGTCTATCCTTTATCATGTGGGCTCTATTTGTTTGGGATAGGTTATGCCTGTAATAAGCTATATATGTTTGGGGCAGGTTACGCCTGTAATAGGATGTACTGTAAATGTTAGAGTAGGCTCTCCTATAGAAGGATTATATGGTGGGGTAAGCTATGCCTGTAATATTACCGGGATGTACAATAGCCCATAACAATTTCATTATACCAGAAAATTATTTGGCATTACTTCACCATTTTAGCCAGAAGGGCTTTGTCCCTCTTGAAACACCCCATGAACAAAATGTGTTGGCTATGAATGTCATAACCCCATCAAATATCCTATTAGAATTTCAATACCTAGGCTATACTATGGAATTGTTTTGATTATACAACTGGAATTCCATGTCCATATCTGATATTGTATTATAGATCATGGTTGCGCATTCAAATTGCCTTTAAATTTTAATAATATTTATTTATTCATTAATCTTATAGTGCCGATTGATTTATGAGATAATATTCCTGCAACGCTTACTTCATAATGGAACATGTTTTTTGCTTAGATTAAATAGTTTTGTCTATAAGTTATTTCAGTCACATCATCTTTAGCATATTTGATAACATTATAAAATCTTTATTTGATTATAGTTTGGCTATATGTAATTCTTCCTTCCTTTTTTGCGTTTTCCAGTTAAAACGGTATATATTTTGACCATAAGTCAAGATTGATGAGCTTTTGTATCAAGTACTACCTTGCCAGCAATAGGAATAAAACTTTTATGCACCAAGGAAACGTTTTTATTATTAGCCTTCCATTAGCATTTTAAGACCAATACACTTTGGGTGTTATATTTGTAGTCCCTTAGACTTCATCTTCAAGTATTGAACCATATCTGGACTTTTCAGTGATGCCAGCATGATCACATATTAAGCCACAGATGAGGACGTGTTGGTCATCTTCTCTAGTGTTGGCATAGGCCAATGAGCAAAAGAGAAAGTTGCTGTCTCCTTCAATGACCTTAACTGGAAGTGGTTCGCCGGTTTTTTTTTTTAATTTATTTTCTTATTTTCTTCTAGATTGATCTGACTTCTTTTTAAATTTCATGCATCCACCAGAATTGTTGTTGCAGTTGCCTTGGATGACGGAAGATGGACGCTTTCTCTTCACATTTGCGGTTTTTTCTCCCTGTTATTTCCAGAATGTTTAGGGTACGTATTTGATACAAAATAACTCTGTCACTTTCTTCTTTCCACTGAAGAGCATCACGACAATCAACTCAAGGCACATGAGACTATTGGATAATTTCAAACTATATCCATTTGAATGAGGAGTCATTTCAAAGAAGCAGAGAGTCGACTGATTGATATACCTGAAGCTAAGGAGCAACTTGATGTGCACATGACTGAATTCAATGTGTTTGAAGTCTAAGCCATCCTCAAAACCCTGAAGAGATGAAAAGCCCTGAATACGATGGATTAACTGCTGAGATGAAGTTGTCTCAAGATGAAATGAGTCCCAGAATACTTACAAGATTATTTTGCAGGATATAGCATGAAGTGGCAAAATGAATTGAATGGAAGTTTGTGGAAATAGCAAATAGAAAGGAGACCTGACCGATTGCAATAATTACAGAGGAATCACACTTACGTCTATAGTCATGAAAATATATAGTATGTTCAATCTAGAGAGACTAAAAAGTATGATCGATGAAAAGCTAAGAGATGAACAGGCAGGATTTGGAAAAGGTAGAAGTTGAAATAGAAAAGTTTAAGGCCGAGGAAAGAGAAAAGGAGAGGTAGCATGAAATTGCCATGAGAGACACAGGTTCATCTTCTTCTCCTCCCCCATCGTTTGAGCGGATTGCAGTAAGGTTGGAGTGGCCCTAAGAGTATTGGCCCACTCTTATACAAAGTAAATTGATTGGAAGAGCTCAGAGGGTGTATGTAACTCTGGAGGAGGTTCTGTCATCAGATTGTGAGAGTGTGAAGGCTATTGTCTTGAAGGCATATGAGTTAGTCCCTGAAACATATAGGCAACTCTCCAGGAACTTAGAAAAAAGTAGGGAACAAACTTTTATTGAATTTGCAAGATCGAAGGAACAATATGCTAGTGATTGGCTCAAGTCCAAGGAAGTGGTAGATTTGGAGAAATTGAAGGAATTAATGTTGGTGGAGGAGTTAAGAGGTGTGTCCTGGATAAACTGAAGATCCACCTCGAAGAGTTAAAACTCGAGACCGTTCAGGAGGTAGCCATCGCTAGTGATGAATATTATTTGTCTCATAAGAGTGAGTTAGGGGGAGTAACGACAAATGTGAAGTCGAGTTGGGGTAAAGTAGGTAGGAATAATAATTCTAACAATGATAATGGAGGGATGTTTACTAGAAATAATCATAGAGGTAGTGATCAGGGTAATGCGAATCCTAATATTAATTTTTCTCCTAACAGAGTTAATAGACATAATATATACAATCCGGAAAAATTGAAGATATTGACGTGCTTCTTTTGCAATAAGAAGGGGCACGTAAAGAGCATGTGTTATGCGTTTAGAAAATCGCAAAATGCTAATATTAGGCCAGTGATGGGTGTGAAAGAGAGAGAGAGAGAGAACCTATCCCAACAAGGTCCAATGACCAATGACTAGCTGGCTGTTTTGATAAGTATTTGTCCTTTGGTAGTGTCTCTTCCGCAAATTCATCCGAGAAAAGACGAGTACGTATTTTGCGTGATACTGGAGCAGCTCAGTCTTTGATCCATAGGGAGGCATTGCCGTGTAATTTTGTTACTGAAAGTGAGGAATTCGTGGTATTGTCTGGTTTCCTGATACGGTAAAGTCTTATGCTATTGAAAATTTTAATTTAATTTGCCCTTCCTTTGCAGGGAATTTGAAATTGGCCATCGTTGATAAATTTCAGGTTAAAAATGTTGATGTTGTGATTGGGAATGATGTTGCTCTTAAGAATAATACCTATCCCATATTGATAAATCCTGATAGTGAGGTAGTAGCAGTTACCCGTTCTAGTGCTAGAATTGTTGACGCTGCAGAGTCCACAATTCATCTAGCTTTAAATAGTTTAGAATGTAGTGATAGCGTAGTTGCAGATCATGGGATTTTGAAGGACAAACTGAATTGGACTACTGAAGAGCTTATCAAAGCTCAGAAAAGTGATTTTTGCGATCTCTCTATTGAGTCAGGTGAGGTGTCTGATATAACTGGTCCCAAATTTAGGATAATTAATAATATTTTATATAGGTTGAGTAGGCCTATGGAGGCTGATAATATTGATTATGAAATAATGAAACAAATAATGGTACCATTTTTTTATAAGAATGAGTTGATATCCTTGGCGCATGAAAGTGATATAGCCGGACATTTTGGCATTCATAAGACTTCCGGCAAGTTGCTAATGAATTATTATTGGCTGAAGTTGAAGGCGGACGTAAAGAAATTTGTCAATAGCTGTGATGTCTGTCAGAAGGTCCATAAACCCAATCAGCTTATTCCAAAAGCGCCTCTATGTCCTATTCCAATGGTTTCCAAACCTTTCTAGGAAATCAATATATTTTGACTATATAAAGTGTTAAAATTGTAGATGTACTAATTGACTTTTTTACCAGGTTTGGGATGCCTAAGATTATTCAATCGGATGTGGTTCTAATTTTGTTAGCAGGTATTTCAGAGATAAAATGGCAGAGTTAAATATAAAACATGTGACCTCTTCTCCATATCATCCACAAAGTCAGGGAGCTCTGAAGAGATTTCATCAAACCCTGAAATCTATGGTAAAGAATTATTGTTTGATTGATGGTTCTGAATGGGATAAGTCAGTCTTTAGGTTTTTCGCCTTTCAGCCTTGTGTTTGGCCATTGTGTTCGAGGTCCTCTTGATGTTGTTCGAGAGTCCTGGGAGGGAGACGTCCCTGAGATCAATTTATTAGATTATGTGTCTAATCTAGGTGATAAGTTAACAAAGGCTTGGAAATTTGCAGGTGAAAATTTATTGTGTAGCCAAAAAAGAATGAAGTACTTTTTTGACAGAAGGTCTAAAGCACGTGACTTTGTGGTAGGCGACAAAGTTTTGGTTTTGTTACCCATTCCTGGAAATCCATTGAAAGCATCTTTTTCAGGTCCTTGGAAAATTCTGAAAAAAAAATTAGTGAAGTTAATTATTTATTAGAGACTCCCGAGAGAAGGAAACCTTTTCAGCTTTGTCACATAAATATGTTGAAGGCTTATATGGAACGGGAGAAAGTCATTCCCGTGGCAACCATAGGGAATGCTGTAGTTTCCGAGAACGATAAATTCTTTTCTTTTTCAGAGGGTGAAAGTATTGATGATAATTGTTTTAATGGAAGTGAATGGCGTTCAGATAATAAGAATTCTTTGAAACATTTTTCTGGTATGGTTTCTCATTTAAGTAATGAAGAACAAAAGTCTTTAAAGAAATTGGTATTTAATTATAAGGAATTATTTTCGGATGTACCGGGAAGGACTAATGTCCTTGAACATGACGTGGACGTAGGTAGTGCCACTCCTGTGAAACGATCGCCTTACAGGTTGAATCCCTTTAAAAATGAGGTTGTAGCGAAGGAAGTTGATTATATGTTAAAACATGACCTAATTGAATCTAGTCAAAGTCCTTGGTCATCACCTGTTGTATTGGTAAAGAAACCCGACGGTGATTTCAGGTTATGTTTTGATTACCGTAAATTGAATGAATTGTCTAAGTCTGATTGTTACCCATTGATTGGGTAAGGCCAAGTACATTAGTAAATTCGATTTGCTGAAAGGTTATTAGCAGGTTCCTCTTTCGAAGCGGGCAAGGGCCCTGTTTGCTTTCGTAACACCCCAGGGACTGTTTCAATGTAAAGTGATGTCGTTTGGTATGAAGAACGCGGCTGCCACCTTTCAGAGGTTAATGAATACTTTAGTCTATGGTTTAGAAGGATATGTAGTTTATATTGATGATATTGTTATTTATAGTAATGATTGGGAAACTCATTTAAAACGTATTAGGGCACTGTTTGAGGTTTTGAAGAAAGCAGGTTTAGTAATTAATTTAAAGAAAAGTGAATTCGCAAAGGCGAGGGTCGTATATTTGGGTCATGAAGTTGGTAATGGTAAAATTGCTCCTAAGCAAGCAAATATCGAATGTATTGAAAAAATGTTAATCCCTAAGTGCAGGAGGGATGTCAGAAGATTCCTTGGGTTGGGTGGGTACTACCGAAGGTTTGTTAGAAATTTTCTGACATCGCCGATCCTTTGACTAATCTCTTAAGAAAGAAGGTAGCATTTGTCTGGACGGATGAAACGCAAAGGGCTTTTGATAATTTAAAACGTAAAACGAGTATTAATTAATTTCCCTTTCTTAAGAGCTCCTGATTTTGACCTTCCTTTTTCTCTTGCCACGGATGCAAGTGACGTTGGTGTAGGAGCGGTGGTGTTGCAGAATGAAGAGCAGGGAGTTTCTCATCCTGTCGCATTCTTTTAAAAAAAATTGTCCTCCGCCCAACGTAGGTATTCCACTGTGGAGAGAGAGACTTTTGCTTTAGTATTTGCTATTAACCATTTTCAGGTTTATTTCTCCTCCTCAGATACACCTATTAAGGTCTTGACGGATCATAATCCCCTGACCTTCATCAGCAGATACAAGAATAAAAATCAACGATTGATGAGGTGGAGTCTCATGCTGCAAGAGTGGAATTTAGAATTTTCCCACATCTCAGGAAAAGATAATATCGTTGCCGATTTTCTCTCTCGCAGCGTTGAATATTAGTCGATTGACAGAGGGCTATGCAGTTATTAAAGGTAGTATCTGTATCGTTCTAATTATGGTGTGTGTGCTGTTGAAGTGGGCACGTAGTGAGTAGAAGCAAATGTATATTTAAGATTTATTAATCATGGTTTCTTTACAGAAGACTATAATGTTTTGGGTATATTATATGGGATCTTTAAGGTCAAACAGGTAATGGTGATCACTGTTACTTGCTAATGATTGATTAATTAGGTAATCTAAGCTTTTGAGGTGTCAGGTACGATAAGGTTTATAATAAGTTAGGAAAAGGAGAAAGGCACTAATCTGGTTATTCTGTATTTTCAGGCTAATAATTACGCTTCATCGATTTTGTTTGTTTGTTTGCGCAGGGGAGTCTTGTGGTGGTCTTCTCTGTGTCGTTCGGTGTGTGTGTATGTATTGGACACTATGGTGATAAGTGTGATATATAACACTAAAATAGACAGGGGTTTTTGTGATCAACATTTACTGATAGTGAGTGATGTGTATCCCTGAAAATAAACAGTGTATTGAGTGTGGAAAAGGTTATAGCCTTTGGATTATATATACAGAATCCGGTTGTTAGTGCAATGACTCTTTATTATGTTTATTAACGGTATGAGTGATGTGAAATTTTTAGGTTAGGTAACTATTTATCGAATGGTGATGTTTTGGCTTTCTGGTTTTGGAGAATTTACTTGTGATTAATATTAGGTTTAAGATGTTTTTAGTATTGGTTATATATTGCTATCCCTGTGAGCTGCAAACCTTGGTACTTGCCACTCTCTTTCCTTTTGTTGGTCATGTTTTTGCAATTAGTTTAATAATTATTTTTGAGTGTTGGTTTAATATTTCAATACGTGATAACCTGTATGTTGTAATTTGAATCAGTTTATAAGAAAAAAAAAATATTTTAGAATTTTTTTTTTTTTGGTTGGGCGAGGTGTAACATATTTCTAAATTATTTAAGTTTTTATATATGTATACGGTTAAAAATGGACGTATTGTTATAAGGTTAAGTATAGACTTGTTGTTTTCTTTCTTTAACAGTTTTTCTTTTCAATGGTGGTTATGTTAGTGTTTATAATGGACTAACGGCTGTTTTATATTCTCAAGTGGTGTGGGTTACGTGGCTGCGCTCCTGCGTAAACAGAGGTATGGAGGGGCTTTTTGGAGGAGGGTTCCTTTGTGTGTTTCTGAGCCTCCAACCTTGTAGGGCACGACAATTACGATTGGATCTATATTATTCCTCGCCTTTGCAGAGTTACGTTGTGAAGCTGTTTAGCTTTTCTTGGATATCCTCGCTCTGCAACAAGGACTTATATTCCACATATTGTGTACTGCCCTTGGTTCAGTAAAAGCCAAGGGGACCTCTCTGCCACAAGGGAAAAATTTTTATCTTTATATTTGTGTGCTGGGCCCACGACCTGTAATCCTGGG
>NC_090758.1:65941559-65949059 GCF_036898095.1 Palaemon carinicauda | reverse complement strand
ATTATTATTATTATTATTATTATTATTATTATTATTATTATTATTATTATTATTCTTTCAGTGTCATCACCTCCGAGTAATCTAACGATCGAAGTGGGGAGCGTGCGGGAGGCCCTCGCATCGTGGGATCCCCCTCAGACGGGCGGTTACTCGGCCTTCAAGCTCAAGGTCACCCCAATCTCCGAGTCCGAGAACAGCATTGCCAACTTCCCCATCTCTGAGAACCAGACGACCTTCGCCCTTAGGGAATCTGACGCCGGGGGCGTCGTAGGAGTTGCAGCTTTACACCGTCTACGAGACCAAAGAGAGTGACGCCGACATCACAGTCCATTTCACCACCATGGAGTCTCGTCTCGTCTCATCTTGCTTGAGTCTGGTTACCTCCGCCAACGAAGATGGAAGGTTATGTTCTCGTCCCCAGTTCGTGTGTTTGTTTGTGAACAGCTTCCTGGCCACAATTCTAATGGTAAAGTAATGAAACTTGCAGGGATTAAGTGTTGTGTAAATAGCTATGAATGATTATATTTTGGAAGGTCAAGATGAAAGGTCAAGGTTACAGTCAAGAAAAATGTCTAATTAACGTAATCATCTTTAAGTTTGGCCATTGATGTCACAGGGACTTCAAACTTGGTGCATATTTGAGAGCCTGAAAATCCATGCCAATTAATACACCTTAAGGTTAAAGGTCAAGGTCAAGCAAAAGGTCGAGAAATAAGCAGCCGCGACGGAGCTCTGTGCTCTACTGAGTGCCCCTCTAATTCCCTTCTTATTCCAATGGGTTATTGGATTCATTTATATCTGAAGATTCTCTTATTAATAAATCATGCTCTATATCCTCTGCCATTGGTATTATTATTATTAATTGTTATGAAATATTATTATTTGTTTTTTGTTATTCATTATTAGTTATTTATTGGTTATTAATTTATCACTTACATATCTATTTTTTATTGTTTATTATTTCTTTTTCATTATTTATTATTTATTATCAAAAAGGAAGGAGATTAACCATCTCAATGAGTTAAGCTTGGCTCATATAGAGGTGGCTAAATAAATCTGGGAAGAAAAATATATTTCCTATCGAAGATGGCAAATATATAAACAAAATATATGGTTTATATATAAATAAAAAAAATATAAGATAAGAGTTTGTAATAAAGAAAAACTCAAATCCTAAATATAAAACCAGCTTCTTGAAAATTTTAAAATCTTAAAGGTGGAAAAACTTTCAGAGCCTGATGAAATGTCAGGTAATTTAAAATCATTCAATAACTTATTCTTTTATGATTCACATTTGTTTTGTGAACATTCATGAGCTATTTACGGCTTTTAATGTTTATTTATGATTTAATATTATTTTGTTTTATTAATGTGCATTCAAATACTTATTTAAGCACCATGCCTCTTTTACATTTTGATTCTCACATTTGCTAGGGCACCAGCCGCCCGTTGAGATACTACCTCTAGAGAGGTATTGGATCCTTTGACTGGCCAGACAGAAATGCATTGGATCCCTCTCTCTGGTTACGGCTCATTTTTTCTTTGCCTACACTTACACAGAATAGTCTGGCCTATTCTGTACATATTCTCGTCTTTCCTCATACACCTGACAACAATGAGCTACTTAATACTTCTTCACCCAAGGGGTTAATTACTGTACTGAAATTAGTTCAGTGTACTTTCCTCTTGGTAAGGGTAGAAGAGACTCTTTAGCTATGGTAAGCCGCTCTTGTAGGAGAAGGACACTCCAAAATTAAACCATTGTTCTCTAGTCTTGGGTAATGCCATAGCCTCTGTGCATGTGCCATGGTCTTCCACTGTCTTGGGTTAGAGTTCTCTTGCTTGAGGGTACACTCGGGCACACTATTCTTTCGTATTATTTTTTTTCTTCCTCTTGTTTTTTTGAAATGGTGTGTTGGGCAGGTTTAATAGAAAGGCCATGGATGCCTGGTAGTTTATCAAGAGGTTGTCTTTTCCTTTTCTGATTCTTTTTCTTCTCAAAACCATCCTTACTGTCCTCCCTTCAGTTGAAGTGGCTATCCGGGAGGGTATTTAGGTTTTGCATGGTGTATCGGCCCCTCCGTGTTGACCAGTTTTTCCAACTTTTTACTATTGTCTATGGGTATCATCAATCACTTTATTTATAATTCTGTACTTATTGTTTTTGTTATAATTCTCGCTAGTCTAGTTTTTAAGTATGATGTCTATTTTTATTTCTATTAATTATTATGCTCTCTGGAGACATTGAGGAAAATCCGGGACCAGTACGTCCTAGATTTCGTCGATGTCATTTTCTGTATTGTAATATTCGTGGTCTTCAGGAAAATATCCAAGACCTTACAGTTGCGCCCAGACAGTATGATATTCTTTTGTGCTCAGAAACTTTGGTTTCTAATATTAGGCACTCATCTGAGCTCCTTATAACTGGTTTTAAAAAGCCATTAATGTTGAAACGTGATGCCATCCCTAGGACCAGGGGAATGGCGGTGTATATTAGGACGGAGTACCCTGCTTCTCGTAAGTCCTGCTATCAATGTGGATGTCATGAGATTCAAGTAATAAAAGTTTGTGGCAGGCATAACAACTTTTATTTGTGTTCGATCTACCGGAATCCAGACATGGATGATTCTATCTTCGATTGTCTTCTTACCATTATGGCTAAGATACAAGGAGATGACAGATAGGCTTCTTTTGTCTTTGTTGGTGATATATATCTCTCCTACCGATCGCCATGGCTTAGGAGCTTTAGACTTTGCCTTTGAATCAGGCTGTGAGCAAATTATAAATGAAGCTACTCACAGGTCTGGTAATAGCTTGGACCTCGTATACACTGACTCCCCTGGCGTTATAACTAGTAAGGTTAGTTCTCCAGTCGGAACATCTGATCATGCCTTGATTTCATTAGTAGTGAAGACTGAGCAGCCTGTCCCTGATATATCATACTCTTGTAAAATTTATATGAAATCCCAAGCAGACTGGAATGGGATTTTGCATGATCTTTTGTACTTGAATTGGTCATAATTATATAGTAGTGTAGATACTGTTGCCCCTTTGAATGAGAATCTAGTCAACATAATTCATAGGCGTATCCCTTCTCGTGTGCTAAGGTACCGAGTGAAGGACAAACCATGGTTCAATGATGATTGTAGACGTGCCTATTTGGAGAAGCAGGAGGCCTATCACCGTTGGAAGGGTAACAGATCAGATTTGACCTGGAACAACTATACTCAGCTTCGAGCTTTTGCTCAGAGAGTTTATGCCTCAACTGAAAAGGAGTACAATTTAACCATAAAAGAAACCCTTTCTTGTAAAACTCAGGAACATAAATGGTGGTCTACCCTTAAATCTGCACTCTTTGGTGTAGATGCACTAGTTCCTCCTTTACTTAAACCAAATGGCTCAGTCACTCACTGTCCAAAGAAAAAGGCAACCCTGTTGGCTGATGTTTTTGACAGTAAACAGAGTAATGAAAAACTTGAACTTCCTCATTCCTGTTTTCCTGAGGCTAAACTAACTAGTTTAGCTTTCCGATCTCGTGAGATCAAAGCTCTGTTGAAGGACCTTAATGCTTATGGAGTTATAGACCCGAATGGTATTTCTCTTTTTTTTTTTTTATAAAGACAGCAGATTTCTTAGCTCCAAAGTTATCTGTTATTTTGCGCAAGTTAGCAAGAAGAGGAGCTTTTAAGAACTTGTTGAAGAATTGGTAATGTTACTCCTCTTTGTAAATGTGCTCGTGGTAGCTCAAGTCCCACTGATTACCGCCCAATTTCCATAACTCCCATATTATCTAAAGTTTTTGAAAGTTATCTGGCAAAACGTCTCAATAGGTTTGCTGAAGGTACTCATCTACTCCCTAGTTTGCAATTTGGTTTTCGTAAAGGCTTTGGAGCATGTGATGCCCTTCTTACAATCTCCAATGCTGTACAGAAATCCCTTGATTGTGGTCAGGAAGTTCGTATGATTGGCCTTGATTTTAATGCTGCCTTTGACCGTGTTAATCATGAGGCCCTTGTTTTCAAACTGAAACAGTTGGGAGTGGGTGGGTCGTTTCTTAGCATTATTATCGATTTTTTGAGTAATAGATCATAAAGAGTTGTTGCTGATGGGCACCATAGTGAGTATAGGAATGTGATCCGGTGTTCCACAGGGTAGTGTTCTTGGCCCATTACTTTTCATACTATATACACATGACATGGGGTTTGGCCTAGAAAACAAGCTTGTTGCATATGCAGATGATGCTACTCTTTTTGCATCTATTCCATCCCCTGAATGTAGATCTGGGGTTGGTGAATCCCTTAATAGAGATTTAGCTAAAATCAGTGCATGGTGCAAATTATGGGGTATGAAGTTGAATCCTTACAAAACTCAAAGTATGATTGTAAGTAGATCAAGGACGGTGGCTCCTCAACATCCAGATATCAGTATTGATAATGTTTCTTTAAATTTGTATGACTCTTTTAAAATTTTAGGTGTGATTCTCGACAGCAAATTTACTTTTGAGAAACATATAAGGTCTGTGTCTTCTTCAAATGCACAAAAAATTGGCTTATTGAGAAAGTCTTTTAAGATTTTCGGTGATCAATCTATTCTGAAGAAGTGTTTTAATTCTTTCTTTCTACCTTGTTTTGAGTATTGTTCTCCTGTCTGGGGTTCAGCTGCTGATTCTCATCTTAATTTATTGGACAGAAACTTACGGTCTATCCAATTTCTTATTCCTGATCTAGATATTAATCTTTGGCACTGTCGTTCAATTAGTTCATTATGCATGTTGCATAAAATTTTTCATAACTCTGACCATCCTTTACATTCAGATCTCCCTGGTCAATTCTATCCTGTTCGTAATACTAGGCAGGCAGTTAATTGTAATAGCCAGGCCTTCTCCATCATGAGGCTCAATACTACACAGTATTCTAGAAGTTTTATTCCAGCTGTTACCAAGTTGTGGAATGATCATCCTAATCGGGTAGCTGAATCAGTAGAACTTCAAAAAGTTCAAAGTTGGAGCAAATGCTTTTATGTTGACCAGGCTGACATGAGTCTTTTTATAGTTTATATATGACATACCTGTTTTTGACGTTGTTAATAGTTTATATAGGACATATCTGTTTTGACGCTGTTACTGTTTTCAGAATGATTTATTGTTAATTTATTCTCATCATTTATTTACCTCCTTATTTCCTTTCCTCACTGGGCTATTTTTCCCTGTTGGAGCCCTTGGGCTTATAGCATCTTGCTTTTCCAACTAGGGTTATAGCTTGGCTAGTAATAATGATAATAATAATAATAATAATAATAATAATAATAATAATAATAATAATAATAAACCCACAAATTATATAGAAAAAAATAAACATAAATTTATAGTTTTCGAAGGGACTGTGTCCTTTCCTCTTCATAAAACAAACGGAAACTTGTGTATTCTAATGCATGTTTATTAACCTTGCATTTGCTTATCTCCACCTACCGCCTTCAGGACCCAATGCACCTGGGAGGGTCATCATGTGGTACCGGAATGAAATGGCAATTTTGGCGCTGTGGCATCGGCCTCACCCGGCTGGAATCTACTCCCATTACCAAGTAAGTGGATACGACATCAAAGGATTTATTGTAATGGGTTTGGTGTCTTATTTGGAATGGACAACCGACCTTGATTTGTAGTTATTAGCTCTAAAAGTTTTTTTTTTTTTTTTTTACAAAGGTGTGCTTATTGTGTAGGGGTGTGGCTGAATGCGCTACGTGTATGCATAATGATATCAATGTAGACTTATTTGATATTGATTATTCACTTTATAGAACATTTTCATTTTATGCATGACACTAGATTTGTACAGTTTGGTCTTTATTGTCCACTGCAGGACATTATATCTGATACTGGAAAATATTTGCAATTTCGGCTACCTTTTATATATATATATATATATATATATATATATATATATATATATATATATATATATATATATATATATATATATAAACAACCATTCACTCTCCATCTGTCTAAAGCATGGGAATGTTTTGGATTAATATTATTATCATTATTATTATTATGTTGGTATGAAGTCCATATTCTTCTCCATCTGGTAACAGTGCAATTTACTGTATTGTCGCCTTATCTGTTTAAAATGTTTGATATTTATCGACACCAGATATTTCCTTAGTTCACCTAAGTACTGCAACGTAGTATGCATATCTCACTGGCATTATCAGTAGGTGGAACATGCTGTGCTTGAAAGGCTTAGTGACACTGGGCTGTTTCCACTTTCGTTGTTCTTGTTTCAATTTTTAATGATATCATTGCATTTGAATTTTGTATACTTTACATTTACTCTCTACAGGACATACACTCATTATATCTTGTTCGCTCAGAGTATTCAACATTTTATATCACGTATTGCTCATTTACTGTTAAATCATCACTGTCAAAGGACATATATTTTAGAGAGAGAGAGAGAGAGAGAGAGAGAGAGAGAGAGAGAGAGAGAGAGAGAGAGAGAGAGCTAATTCCACCTCTGTCCTTGCTGTTCTCTGCCTTCTAATATTTGTTTGCCCTTCCCTTATCAGCTCCTCTTTTTCATCTTTCCTATATTAATTTCCTCCTCTCTGATAGTCGTCGTCATCGTTACCCTTGCCCTATTCCTTTCTTCCCTATTCTCTTCTGTACTCTGCTCTCCCTATTCCTCATCTCCATAGTTTCACTTCACCTTTTTTTTCCTATTTTCCATTTTCCTTCCTCTTTCCTCTACGTATCATTAGAGTCGATATTGGTTCTGGAATACTTTATCTGTTTTTTTTTCTGTAGTTCTACGTGTTCTCTTCATGGGGAGAGAGAGAGAGAGAGAGAGAGAGAGAGAGAGAGAGAGAGAGAGAGAGAGAGAGAGAGAGAGAGAGAGAGAGAGAGCGGTAGCGTAATTTAAGAGACCCCTCATTTAACCATTTCCCTTTTACTGATGCTGTCGTTGACTGTCTCTGCCTTATAATATTTTCTTGTTTTGACCCCATTTTTTTTTCTTTTTTTTGCATCTCCTCTAGCTGCTTCTGTCTTATAAAGTTGAAATGTTCAGAATGACTGTCTTTCACTTCCTTAAATGTCCCCAGTGAAATCTTTCATGAATTCAATATTAGTGCATATGTTCCTCATATCCTTAATTATCATAGAACTCCTCATCCCTTCCACCGTTACTCTCACTGATTGTACCCTTTGTCTCATCACATATTATTGTTATTATTATTATTATTATTATTATTATTATTATTAGTAGTAGTAGTAGTAGTAGTAGTAGTAGTAGTAGTAGTAGTAGTAGTAGTAGTAGTAGTAGTAGTACTAGTAGCCACGTTACAACCTTAGTCAGAAAACCGGGATGTGATGATGCCATAAGCTCAAGAGTTCCAACAAGATAAAACACCACAGTTAGAAAATCAATTAAGACAATGAATAAACTACAAGAGAATTAGTGAACAATTAAAAAAAAATAGGCTGAGAACAATAACAACAGA
>NC_090758.1:65926559-65934059 GCF_036898095.1 Palaemon carinicauda | reverse complement strand
TACTCCCAGGTACATATTCTAGCTTAAAGTCAAATTCATTCAAATCCTCTATTGTCCTCGCAACTCTAGCATTCACAGACTCTTTCCTAATCATGTACACTAGGGGCTGATGGTCAGTACGCACAATAAATTTCACACCATAAAAAAATACCTTCAACGCTTTCACGCAAAACCTTATCGCAGCCAACTCCCTTTCAATCGTGGAATACTTTCGCTCAGCCTTATTAAATGCTTTACGTACATACGCTATCACTCTCAACTGTTCATCTCCGTTTATTCTTTGCATTTGAACCAAGCAACCGCCCATACTAATCCCACTAGCATCCGTATATAACTCTAGCATACTCGCATGTTCACTATAATCGGGAAAGGCCAAAGTGACGTCTCTCGCAGCCTCTTCTTTCAAGTTTTCAAATGCTTCAATCATACGCTCATCCCATTTCAGTCTCGTACTATTTCTCTTACCTGTCCACTCATTCAAAGGCTTCCCTATTCCCGAACAATCTCTGACAAACTTCCGACCAAATTCAATTAACCCAAGAAAACCTCTCAACTCACGCACCGTATGAGGACGTGGAAACTCTCTCACCTTACTCACAAACTTTTCACTCTTCCTTATACCCGATTCACTCACCACATGCCCAAGAAATTCCACCTCCCCGGCCAACCATGTACACTTTTCAAGCTTAACTTTCACACCAACTTCTATCAACCGTTCTAATACTGCCCCAAGCAACTGCATGTGTTCCTCAACAGTCTCACTAGCAATCAAAATATCATCAATAAAAACAGTCACCTTCTGTCTATCAAACCCAGCCAAAACTACATTCATCGCCCTCTGGAAGGCAGCAGGCGCATTAGCAAGGCCAAAACTTAATCTTTTAAACTGATAATGACAATTTCTACTTGAAAATGCCGCAATGGGCTTGCTCCCCTCTGCCAGAGGCATCTGGTAATAGCCCCTAACTAAATCTAACTTTGTAAAAACTTTCATACCATGCATCTTATACACATAGTCAGACACTACATTCATCGGAAAACGTTCTTTAACAGTTACTTCATTCACCTTCCTATAATCTATACACATACGTAAACTTCCATCCGGCTTTCTTACAGGTACAATAGGGCTATTCCAGGCACTCTCACTCCTTTCTATTACACCCATTTGCTCTAACTCCTGGCACTGCTCTTCTATTTCTCTGGCAATAGGCGGAGAAAAATGTCGGGGACGCTGATATATGGGGGTATCATTACTAAGAACTATCTTAAATTCAGGCAGCTTTGATCCTCCACAATCCTCGTCACCGCGACTCAAAACTCTCCGTCTATCCCATAACATCCTATACAATTGTTCCCTTTCTCCCTCACTTGTATTCTCATCTACATTAATTCTTTCTTTCAAACTTTCATAGTCCCAATCGTCATCCGGCTTTATCTTACCCGTCATAACACGTCTCAATTTAACATACCTTTCATCCTCTACATTGACCAACGTATACATACATCCCATGCAATCACCCTCACGTATACCCCGTATTCTCTTCCTCCTTACAGTCGGCAACAAGCTCACATACACCTTCGGCTCCTGCAAATTCAAAATACCATCATACACATGCACACTTGCTTTCATCAAATTACTTGCTTCCGAACCTTCCACTACATATTCACAATTGTCACTATTGGCAATTCCCAGACTATTCGGCCATGCAACTTTTACACTGACAACCTCACTCGCATCTTTTGACAATTTAACACCTTCTTTTGCTATTAACGGCACACCTTTCCATACCTTCGTACATACACTACCATCTTCATTCAAATAAAATTCCCCACAAAATTTACCCTTAACTTTCATATCTATCATATTTACACTAGCATGTACAATTATACCGCATTTTTTCAAGAAGTTATAACCTAACAACACATTGTATTTGTCATTTACTCCCTCAACCACATAAAAATCATTATCTTCCATCATCAGCCCCCCAATCATAACATTTTCACGTAACTTTCCTTGCACAGACATACTTAAATTACCGATACCTTTCACTTCACCTTTACACCCCCTAAATTCACACACATCCCTTACCTTATCGTATGCATTCCTAAACATTAAATTGACACCGCAACCAGTATCAATCAGACCAACTAGCTCTATTCCATTAAAATTTACTTTTGCACTCATGCAGTCATAAGCTCTTTCGCCCATCACGTCTTCATGTAGTAAACCTTCACGAACATGCATCACATTCACTCCGCACACACTTGAGGACTCACCCAGCTGAACCCTCTTACACTCTAGTTTCCCGAACATCCTGGCTGATTTACTCCCTTCTTCTTACATACCCTAGCTACATGCCCATCTGCACCACATTCAGTACACTTACCCCGTGGCTCCTTGCACATTCTAGCATAATGACCATCCTTACCACAATTACCGCAAATCACATTTGTACGATTACTCCGACATCCACTCGCTATGTGCACTGTCATACCACACCGATAACATTTTACCCCTTTCTCTTTCTTGCACTCGCTAATTCTATGCCCTACCTCACCACATCCAAAACAAGCACCAAGAGCCCATCTACATTCATTCTTCTTATGTCCTACTTTCCCACATCTATAACACTTCTCTTCACGGATACAACTACCTGACCTATCTTGCGGCGCACTAGCACTCCTATCCCTCCAAACCTGATTCCCTTGCCTAAACCCTTCATTTGTCCTTACAGGTATTCCCACATTACTCGCCCTAACACTCCTATCTACTACACTATCAGCTACCCTCATCGGTCCTCTCATAACAGCATCTCTGAAACTAACAAATTCTGGCACACTTTCCTCCATTCCAGTTCTTACACTCACAGATTTACTTTCTTTCATACACCTATCCAACTCGTAATCCTCAACTATCTCTAAAATATCATCCCATGTCAATCTTTCTTTCGTCCACCTCATTTTCTCCTTCCGTTTCAAATTTACAAACTCAGCAACATTCTCGGGTACAGTAGCCAAAAACTTCCTCATTAACTCCTTATTCTCATTTATACCTTCATCCCCATACTTCTTCCTAGCTAAAGTTTCCAACCTACATACGTACATTGATATCGCTTCTCCTGCATTCATCCGTGCTTCATCAAAATCATTCTTACGCTTATACTTAACACTCCCTTTCATACGTTTTACCCGCTCAATTATTCTCTTTTTCACACTTTCATAATCAACGTCCCCTACACTCATTATCACTCCATACATCATCAACAAATACCCAGTCAAATATTCTCCTAACTCCCTAGCCCAAACTCTTTTACTATCACCATACTTATCCTGACAATACCTCTCATACTCCTTGAAAAAATCATATACATCCCTACTGCTATGCTCATTGAACCTTTCACACCGAGGTACCTCTTTCATAAACACAGTCTTACACACATCACGTTCATTCTCACTGCTATCATCACTGTCTACTCCCTTGTTACCTTCTTCCTCATTCGAATATAATGAATCCACTTCCACACTTAAATTCCTATCCTTAACCATTCCCTTCTTCCCCTTTTTCTTACTTACCACTTTCACCCATTCACGATCATCCTTGCTATCAACCTGATACTTTTTCTTCTCTTTCTTCACATCACTTTTACCTTTCCTTTCATCTTTCCTCTCACCTTTCTGTTCATCCTTACTATGCCTAATTCCCTTATCTTCAATATCACCATCACTATTACTACTATCACTATCACTTCCTTTCCCATTATCACTAACCTTAACCTTCTCATCCACTATCAACCCATTACCCGAAGCTGAGGACACTCCTCCGACTGCACCTTCACCCATTATAGTTTTCATCATCCCCATGACTTGCCCCATCATATCTTCCATTCGTTTCTCCATTCGTTCTTCATTCTCTCGCATCCTCATCTCAACACCCTCTTCCGCTCTCTCTACAGTTCCCTTCAACTCCCTAAGCTCCTTCTGCATCGCCTCATTCTCCCAGTTCAACCTCTCATTCTCTACTAGCAACCTCTCTTTCTCAACTATCAACATCTGCTCCCGTTCTTTATAATGCCGCAATTCCTCCTCCAAAGCCTTTAATTTACCTTCCATTGTCGTTAACCTTAAATCTAAATCCTAAATATAACCTTTGTGAAAGAGTCTGGTTCAATCCCACCTCGACTGTCCCTGTTCGGGCGCCAAAATAATGTGGCGGGATGTTGCAAAACAAGCCCCACACCCTGAATCACACCTACAGACAATTGTCTCAACAAAACAAACTTTCCCCTGACGTTATCCAAAACCAGACTCTTAGACAAAAGGAATAAAATAAACCAAACATAACCTTGAAACTATATTTCGTAATATTAAAACACTCACTAAAAAATCACCAATCATATACCATAACCAAAAAATAATCACAACTTAGTACTACAATCTTAACCTACTGTAATTGGAAAACACAAAACTTAAAACTAAAATTTCACTTCAACCACAATCTAAACGTAATTATCATATATGATTGTGAGTGGACACTTTCGTCCACACAAGGGCCAACCGTCTTTAATAGCCCAATATCACAAATCTGCAGGAACTGGAACACTGTCAAATATCAATACACAATTGTACTAATCATCATCAATACGCCAAACCAATTACTTCAACCGGGCGGGATCGTTACAGCATATATTTCATCAAGATCCACAGAGCAATCCAATCAGGTCCTTAAACAATCCAGGTCATCAATAATTCATTCCAAATCTGAGCAGTCGTATCAAATTCCTTACACAAGCCAGGTCGTCAACAATCAAATTCACATAAATTTCTCCCCAAAGGAGGAATCACGGCCTGCCAAAAATAAAGAAAGAAAAACACTTACGAACACTTCTAGCTAACTGAACTATCGCACTATAATCAAAGATAAATAATAAATTGTTCCTATCATTCACAATCACGACAAGCAAAGATAAACAAAACTGTACTTACTTTGAAAATCAAAAAAACACTTCCACGCTGGTCGAAAAATATATATATAATCCAGCGTTCAATCACACAACTGCTTCAGGACGCAGTCAATCAAAAAAAGCATTCGCTCCGAAACATTCACCACTGTCGTAACTTAACTAAAAAAATGTAAACAAACAATCTCATTTAAACCAACAGTCTTTCTCACCACAAACGATCGTTAACCTAACTACTTTCGCTCGCTAACACAATATCTCTCTCTCTCTCTCTCTCTCTCTCTCTCTCTCTCTCTCTCTCTCTCTCTCTCTCTCTCTCTCAAAGGATTTGGCAAAAACAAAAAATAAAAATAAAGCAAAAATAAATCCTTCACACTAGTTCCTTATATACACACAAGTTCAATGTTAATTAGTTCCCCACTGACTGTCGAGAGAGATTATATTTTTTCCTGCCATTGGTCCATGTGTTAGTTAGTATATCTGCCTGTCCTATTATGCTTACCTTGTCGTTATAAGTTTTCCACATAGAAGTAATTTGGATCTAATCTGGTGTTAAGGTAGATTATAACACATAGAATCTGTATAACTGGAGTTTTTCATTTGTTATGTTAATTCTTGCATTGTTTGATCATTTTCAACCAAACCTTTTTTGAAGGGCATAGATCATTTTTCAGATGTGCAAGAGAGGATAACATGCATTTGTCAGCCTGTCAGTGTATCTGTCTGTTGTACATGACCGGACATTTCAGTCCATCCTGACTTTGGAAAACTGTTTGACTGTCTGCCCACCATTGGATGTATCCCACTTAGCAACTATTCATACACTGTTGATAAGATTTCAGTCAGACTTGGTAAATTGGTAGACCGTCCTGTATAAATTTGCATGATAGGATATTATTATCTGTAAATCTTATCTTTACCTATGTGTGAAGTTGTTGAAAAGTCCAATTAAAGTTATCCTAAACTCTCACTGAAGTCCATCTTTCCATTTGATGTATTATTTAGTCATGTTTTGGAAGATGATGATAAACCCTCGCTGATGAGAAGAATATGTAAATTAGTATTTGTGAATTTTGATACCTGTTAAGAAGAAACCTTTTAGTTTTCTTTACAATGATTTTATTGATATTAATTTGTGATTATTCATAGACTTTGTATATTTACAATTTTCAATTGGATTTAGTATTACTAAATTCTATTTTGTGTTGATTGTAATGAGATTATTATATTTGTAATCGTGTCTACTAGAATAATTTTGTATTTGTGAAAGTCGGTTGGTAATGAACTCAAACTTTTTGATAAGCCGTAGGATTTGATATATGTACATTAAATTTATGTATATTGTGTTACAAGACTTATGAAAATGGTTTGTCTTTTTCTATTGAATATCTGGGTAAAATAATAATACTGCAATTCGAAATCCTCATCGTATTATAGAACAAAGAATTTCTAGATATTTCTCATAACTGCATCGACACCAGTCGTCTGACAGGCCTGAGTCCTACAGGAAGATTCGGGAGTGGGAGCCTGGCGTGGCGGTCTGTTGCCTAATGTTAATCCTTTACGCTCCCGAATTCTGTAGAGAAAAAAGATCCCGATATATAGGACGGGTGACGAGTTAGAAGACAGTCTTGACTGACCATTACTACACCCGTTGTGACCCTGAAGTTTATGCGTCATTTACTATGATTTAATATCTTGAAGAAGATATTATAGGTAGTAATTTGGCCAGGGCACCAGTCATTCGTTAAGTTACTACCTCTAAAGAGTTATTGGGTCCTTTGACTGAACACACAGTACTTCATTAGATCCTTCTCTTTGAATACGATTCATTTTGTCTTTGCCTACACATATACTAAATAGTCTGACCTATTCTTTCTATATCTTCCTCTGCCCTCATACATCTGACAACACTGAGGTTAACAAACAATTCTTCTTCGCTCAAGGGTTAACTTTTGGAGTGTAATTGTTCAGTGGTTAATTTCCTCTTGGTAAGGGTAAAAATGACTCTTTAGCTACGGTAAGCAGCTCTTCTGGGAGAAGGACACCATTGTTCTCTATTCCTGGATGGTATCATGGCCTCTGTACCATGACGTTCCACTGTCTTAGATATCTCGCACTTTAGGGTACACGAGGGAACGTGGTTCCTTCTTATTTTTTTCCTCTTTCTTTTAAGCATTTATATATGAAAGATCTAATTTAAAATTGTTACTGTTCTTAAAATATTTGATTCTCATTGTTTATTACTTCCCTTTTGGTTTATTGGTTTCTTTTCCTCACTTGAATATTCTTCTCTATTGGAGCCCTGGGACTTACAGCTTCCTGCTTTTCCAACTAGGGTTGCAGAGGATAGATTTTTATATTTTTTTTATTGTATTAGAGAGAGAGAGAGAGAGAGAGAGAGAGAGAGAGAGAGAGAGAGAGAGAGAGAGAGAGAGAGGGAGATGAGTTAGTTAATGTAATGATTGTTTGCAGTGAGAAAGACTGTTGATAGAATTGAGGTTGTCTTGGGCGAATGCTTTTTTTAATTGACTGCAGCTAG
>NC_090758.1:65901559-65921559 GCF_036898095.1 Palaemon carinicauda | reverse complement strand
CATTATTCTTTCCTTTTATATGAATTATTTTCAGATTATAATCTTGTAGCTCTAAACACCCTAAATACTTGAAGGCATTGGTGTCCTTAATTACCGTATTTCTTATCATGATTTCGTTTAAGCTTCTTCTTGTTTGTTGATTGTTAATATTTTTGTTTGTTTAATGTTCATCTTCAGTCCGGCTTCTGTTAAACAATGGTTCACGGCTATCAATGCTCTTTCTAGTTCTTCCCGATCATATGTCCAGAAAGCAATAACATCAGCAAAAATCATAATGTCTCCCGAGATAGTAATTCTTTCCTTAAAACTTCTTATAATTACATCTATATATGCAATGAACAAGAGTCGGGAAAGAGCACTTCTCTGCTTAACACCTGTTGTTACTCTAAACCAGGTTCCATTCTTGTATTCAGTCCTTACATTATTCATACATGGTTCGTACGTGCTATTTATTGCAGCTCCCAATCTACCGTTGAGTCCATAAACCCCTCCTAAGCACTTCCATAATTTGTTCCTAAGTACTGAGTCAAATGAATTTTCCAAATCAATAAATGGTATTTGATGAGGTTATATGGAGTTGGTGGAAGGTTGTTGCAAGCAGTGAAAAGTTTCTACAAAGGTAGTAAAGCATGTGTTAGAATAGGAAATGAAGTGAGCGATTGGTTTCCGGTGAGAGTGGGGCTGAGAGAGGGATGTGTGATGTCGCCGTGGTTGTTTAATTTGTATGTTGATGGAGTGGTGAGAGAGGTGAATGCTCGAGTGCTTGGACGAGGATTAAAACTGGTAGGCGAGAATGATCATGAATGGGAGGTAAATCAGTTGTTGTTTGCGGATGATACTGTACTGGTAGCAGACACAGAAGAGAAGCTTGACCGACTAGTGACAGAATTTGGAAGGGTGTGTGAGAGAAGGAAGTTGAGAGTTAATGTGGGTAAGAGTAAGGTTATGAGATGTACGAGAAGGGAAGGTGGAGCAAGGTTGAATGTCATGTTGAATGGAGAGTTACTTGAGGAGGTGGATCAGTTTAAGTACTTGGGGTCTGTTGTTGCAGCAAATGGTGGAGTGGAAGCAGATGTACGCCAGAGAGTCAATGAAGGTTGCAAAGTGTTGGGGGCAGTTAAGGGAGTAGTAAAAAATAGAGGGTTGGGAATGAATGTAAAGAGAGTTCTGTATGAGAAAGTGATTGTACCAACTGTGATGTATGGATCGGAGTTGTGGGGAATGAAAGTGACGGAGAGACAGAAATTGAATGTGTTTGAGATGAAGTGTCTGAGGAGTATGGCTGGTGTATCTCGAGTAGATAGGGTTAGGAACGAAGTGGTGAGGGTGAGAACGGGTGTAAGAAATGAGTTAGCGGCTAGAGTGGATATGAATGTGTTGAGGTGGTTTGGCCATGTTGAGAGAATGGAAAATGGCTGTCTGCTAAAGAAGGTGATGAATGCAAGAGTTGATGGGAGAAGTACAAGAGGAAGGCCAAGGTTTGGGTGGATGGATGGTGTGAAGAAAGATCTGGGTGATAGGAGGATAGATGTGAGAGAGGCAAGAGAGCGTGCTAGAAATAGGAATGAATGGCGAGCGATTGTGACGCAGTTCCGGTAGGCCCTGCTGCTTCCTCCGGTGCCTTAGATGACCGCGGAGGTAGCAGCAGTAGGGGACTCAGCAGTATGAAGCTTCATCTGTGGTGGAAATGTGGGAGGGTGGGCTGTGGCACCCTAGCAGTACCAGCTGAACTCGGCTGAGTCCCTGGTTAGGCTGGAGGAACGTAGAGAGTAGAGGTCCCCTTTTTTGTTTGTTTCTTGTTGATGTCGGCTACCCCCCAAAATTGGGGGAAGTGCCTTTGGTATATGTATGTATGTAATAAATGGTATATACAGTGGCCTATTGTATTCCCATAATTTTTCAATAACAAGCCTTAAGGTGAATATGAGATCTGATGTACTTCTGTCCTTTCTGTATCCATGCTGTTCTTCGCCTAGCTGAGGTTCAATGATGTGTCGCGCCCTTTTTTCTAAAATCCTCTCATAAAGTTTTGCTGCATGGTATATGAGCGTTATATCTCTATAATTCTTGCATTTGCCTGAATCACCTTTATCTTTATAAAAGGGTACTGAAATATGATCCCCAGTCTTCAGTAACCGTGCTCTCTAGCCAGAATGACAAGATTAGGTCATATAATATCTGCTTTGCTAGGTCCCCTCCCTCTTTGAATAACTCAATTGGTGTATTATCATACCCTGGGCTTTTCCCATTTTCCATCTCTTTCAAAGCATTTTCAAACTCATGATAAGTAATCACATCCTACCCATTTTCCCTGTCAAATTGAAAGATATATTCTTCTTCATTTCCTTCCGTAGTTACATTTAGTAACCTACTGAAATACGTAGTCCATTTTTCATTAAGTTCTGTAGCGGTGCCTATAATGTTTCCATTTTCATCCTTTATATTATATTGTTTTCTATAATCTTTCCTGTATGATTTTGCAACTGCAAAGATCTTCTTATTTTTCTTGAGATCATCCCTCAATTTGCCTCCTATTCTAATCAATGCATTTATACTTGATCTTTTCTTAATCTCTTCTGATTGATTCCTAGAAGATACACAGTCTTCTCCAGTCTGTTGGTTCCTTTCTTTCACCCATTTCCTGTGCATTTTGTTCTTCATCTTTATTGCACCCTTTACTTCGTTATTCCACCAAATTGTACGTCTTCTCCTGGTTCCTCTAACAAACCTACAACCAAATTCCTTCTCCCCTATATACAAGGCACTCTCCTTTAGTCACTTCCAATCCCGCTGCTCCAGGTGTTGCAACCTCTCTGTAAACTTGTTTTGAAATATCACTTTGATATCTGGGTCTTTCAAGGATTCTGTTTTTATAATTTTTCTCTTCTCTGTTTTCTCTGTTCTTTTGGGAGGAATGTAATTTTTTTTCTATGACTAGTCTATGATCTGAATCAAGGGAGACTCTTGGCAATACTTTAACATTTTCTACAAGCCTCTTTTTCTGATACAATGACATAATCAGTTACTGATTTTTTATCAAATTGCCCTGTGGTTTCATTCCATCTATATGTAGAGTATTTGTGTGAGTCCTGGTGTTTAAAGAATCCATTCATGATCTTTAGATGATTTCTTATGCAAAAACCTATTAGGTATTCTCCTTCAACACACTCTATCCCTCTTCTCTCACAGCCAACCTGTGCACTAAAATCTCGTAGTAATAGATTGATGCCTTCTGGCTGTCTCTCCAAATGTAATTCTTAAAGTTCCATAAAAAAAGTATCTTTTTTCCTCTTGCTGTCGTACATAAATCTGAAAGACATTATAACTTGCGGTCTTTATTCTAAATGTGCAACTAATAAGTCTTTCGCTGATCAATTGTACTTTTTGTATATAGGGGCAAGTCTGGGTCCTACGATCAAAGCAACACTATGCTTTCTGATTCCTGCATCTACTCCACGATAAATCAGTACATATTCCTCTTTTAGGTCCTGCCCGGCGCTTTCACCTCTATGCGTGGTTTCAGCCATTCCTAATAAATCAAGTTTTCTCTCCTTCACCATATCTAATATTTCGTCTTCCTCACTACCGTACGTGCCAATATTTAGGGTACCACATTTAAAATTCAGTTTATGTTTAACATTTTTCCTAAGACGTTTCCAGTTTCGTCGCCTATTTTTAAATGTGACAACTGATCTTCGAGTTTCTCGAGCGTTAAAGATTCAGTTAGCGGCTTGCTAGGCCTGTCCTAACCTGTTGATGAATATACTGGCAGCACCTCCTTATTCAACATAATCAGAGCAGCCCTAAGAGAGTTTAATTCCTAGGGGTTCCCCCATCCGCCACCCGGGGGATGCGTCTGGTAGGAGTTTTCTCTCCCCCAGAAAGGTAAATATCTCCACAGATAAATCTTAAGCCATGGACGACTTCATCAACCTTAGATGGAGGTCAGAAACCTCTAATTAATCCTGTGATAATTACTTCTCTTCTTAAAAGGAAGGCTCTAGTTTAATTTAAATACCAATCATTCCTATTTCCTTATGAGCATGGAAGATTTGGTAAAATAAAACTATTTCTTAGAGAATAAAGGGTTCATTTTAGGATTTACCTGACGCTTTGTAAATAGTGCGAAACAAGATGGCAGGAAGAATTCTCCTAACTTGGAAGAATTCCTTTATTTGCATCATTATGTTTATTTAAACAGAAATAGTTCATTGAGAGCCCATAGGACCCTGACTTTCTTTAGAATTCCGATTAGATGAAATCATTCCTATGTGGTAACAAGAAATTAGCTAGTAGTTTTGCCTTGCGAGTGATGGGAATAGGATGACTCGTAGAGCTCTATTAATGAAGAGCTTAAGTGAAAAAAGCAGTAAAGGAACCTTTCCTGACATGGTGTTCACTGAGAAGGAGCTATTCTATTAAAGCTGAGTCAGTGTGTCCTTTATTTGAATTAGAGAATAATTTCCTTAATCAAGAGATCTAGGATCTACGACAGATGACAAATGTTCCAGCAGTCCTGGGCCTGAACTACATCTTGGACTTGAAGTATAACACTGATGAATACCTTCTCTTTTTTAATGTCTTAGTCGTCATTGTCGATGTCAGATTTACTGCATTCAGATCTTCCCGGACAGTTCAATCCTATTCATAAAACTAGGTATGCAGTTAATTCTAATAGTCAGGCCTTTTCCATCATAAGGCTCAATAGTACACAGTACTCTAGAAGTTTCAATCCAGCTGTGACCAAGTTGTGGAATTATCTCTCCAATCTGGTAATTGAATCAGTAGAACTCGAAAAGTTCAAACTTGCAGCAATTTTTTTTTAATTCGAACAGGGCGACATACGTCTTTTCATAGTTTGTATGTGAAATATCTATTAGAATATTGGTAATGTTTTTTAAATATTTTATTATGATTGTTCATTAGTTTTTTAAATATTTTATTATAATTGTTCATTAGTTTTTATATTTTTTTTATTTTCTTATTTCCTTTCCTCACTGGGTTTTTATTTTCCCTGTTGAAGCCCTTGGGTTTATATCATCTTGCTTTTCCAACTGCGGCTGTAGGTCATCTAATTAAAATAATAATAATAATAATAATAATAATAATAATAATAATAATAATAATAATAACAATAATAATAATAATAATAATAATAATAATAATAATAATAATAATATTAATAATAATAATAATAAATTTAATAATAATAATAATACTCACCGTTTCCTTGGCATAGTTCTCCTCAGATTGGTTTCTGTCACAGTCTTGATGTAGCTTCATCTGAAAACCCAAGTACTGCGTCCTAAAGTAGCCTTTTCGTCGTAGTGGATAGTGTGTCTTTTCGGCAGTGATTACAATTTTATGATGTCAATGGAAGTAGAGCTATTTCTATAGCTTTATTTCTTGAAGTTTTTCCTACTTAAGAATATATTTTTGTAACAAGAATCACATTACCCGCGGTAATTGGTTAAAATGCGCTGGTGTAACCAATTTATTTGACTCCTAGTTTCAGAAGACTCACAAAGGTATTTGAAACTAGTTTCTAAAGTAGATTTCTATATTCTACACACTGCTGCACCACATGTCTTAAAAGGAAATTTTGATCTGTGTAACTCCTACCTTTTTTAAATCCTGCTTGTTCATCTCTCAACTTTTTATCCATCTTACTCTTTAGTCTCACTAGATTGAACATACTATATATTTTCATGACAATTGAAGTAAGCGTGAGTCCTCTGTAATTATTGCAATCAGTCAGGTCTCCTTTTTCTTTACCATTTCCACAAACACTTCTAACTCCTATTCAATTCATTTTGCCTCTTCACGCTATATCCTACAAAATAATCTTGGAAGTATTCTGGGACTCATTTCATCTTGAGACAATATCATCTCAGCAGTTAATCCATCGTATTCAGGGCTTTTCCTCTCTTTAGGGTTTTTATGATAGCTTAGACTTCAAACAACTGAATTCAGCCATGGGCACATGAAGTTGTTCTTTAGCTTCAGGTATATCTATCAGAGAACTCTCTGCTTCTTTGAAATGACTCCTCAATCAAATGGACCTAGTTTGAAATTACTCAACCGTCTCATGTGCCTTGATTTGATTGTCGTGATGTTCTTCAGTGGAAAGAAGAAAGTGAAAGAGTTTCTTTATATCAAATACGTACCCTGAACAATCTGGAAACGACAGGAAAAAAAAAAGAAAAAAAAATCGTATATTTCCAGAGAAAGCGTCGGTCTTCCGTCATCTAAGACAACTGCAACAACAATTGTGGTGGATGCATGAATTTGAAAAGAAGTAAGGTCAATCAGGAAATATATTAGAAAATAAATAAAAACCCCAGCTAACCACTTCCAGTTAAGGTCATTGAAGGGGACAGCAACTTTCTCTCTTGCTCATTGGCCTATGCCAACACCAGAGAAGATCACCAACACGTCCTCATCAGAGGCTTAATATGTGATCATGCTGGCATCACCGAAAAGTCCAGATATGGTTCAATGCTTTAAGATAAAGTTTAGGGGACTAGAAATATTACACCTAAAGTGTAAGGGGAATATATATGTTTTACAATACCAATGGAAGACCAATAGTAAAAACGTTTTATTGGTGCTTTACAGGTTTATTCTTATTGCTGGCAAGGCAGTACTTGATACAAAACCTTATTAATCTTGGCTTATGGTCAAAATATATAATGTTTTAACTGGAAATGCAAATCACTTATAGACAAAACTATTTAATTTAAAACAAACAAACAAGTTCCATTATGAAGTGGGCGTTCAAAGAATATTATCACATAAATCAATAGGCACTATGAAGTGAATGAATAAACAAATATTCTTAAACTTTAAAGGTCATTTAAATGTGCTACCATGAACTATAATTTTACCAGTTATGGGCATAGAGTTTCAGAAGTATAATCATAGCAATTCCATAGTATAGCCTAGGTTTTGAAATTCCGATAGATTATTCAATGAGATTATGACATTCATAGCCAATACATTTTTTTTCGTGGGGAGTTTCAAGGGGGACAAATCCCTCCTAGTTAAAATGGTGAAGTAAAGCCAAATAATTTACTGGTATAATCAGATTCACATGGAGTACTGTACATCGTAGTGATATTACAGGCATAGCTTACTTCTAGATGGAATAATTTGTCGTCCTTGACATGTATTGATTAAAAAAAAAATAAACAGAACAAAATTATCTACACTGAGGTCATCGACTAAAGGTCAAATTATAGAGATATTATAGCAAATACATTGCTCATAATTTTATGGATTCAATTTGGAAATTTATTAGTTTAGATCAGGAATGTATTCCTGAGAGAAGAGAATCTGATCTACTTACTTAGGTTGTTTTGTGTTTCAAATGTCCAAGGATTTTATTCAACTCCAATTGGAAATAGTTTGAGAGAGAGAGAGAGAGAGAGAGAGAGAGAGAGAGAGAGAGAGAGAGAGAGAGAGAGAGAGAGAGAGAGAGAGAGATTGGCATCTTGCTCTACCGAGACTAACAATGAAGTATGACTTCTCAATCAGCAAACACATCTAAACGGTCAACATCACGTGACCATCACATTAGGACATCGTCCGTTGCAATAACGTTACATTTCTCTGTAAAATCAACTCAGATCTGTTGAGGAGAAATAACAAGGAACCAACAAAGACAACGAAGTACCCTTACCACCTATATACTGCTTTTAAGTAATGTCCATATGATAATAATAGAAGGTCTATATTAAACTCAGTTATTATTAAGCATAAATTTATAGCATCAAAATTAGTATATTATCAGTAAAATCTATATCTCTAAGCAAAAATTAATATTGAGCTACGTAATCAGGTGCAGAGCATTAATTGTTCTATTAATACAAAGAAAAATACAATCCAGGTTGTTTATATGAATATAATTCAACAAAATAATATTCCCAGATAGCATGGAATATATATTAAAACCAATGCATATCATGGTCACTTGTATGAATTAATTAACCATCGGAATTCAAATATTGGTATAGATAGTATATAAGATTATATGTTAACAAAGGTATTCAAGAAGGTTACGAAATATATAGTCTATATACCTAAATAGTACAGTCTAAGTATGCTGTAAACCGACATTCAGAACTGTATAAAGAAAATAGTACATTATATGGACAGTGATATCATTATGTAATGAAGAAAAATACTATTTTGTTAAAGGACAAAACTATAATATATGACATACAAATACATTTCATGAGGGCATTAAATATATATGCACAAAAATATATCATTCCTGATAAGCCATAGATATATAACAGAAAAAAAATTCTGACAAAAAAGCAAAACGGTAATGGAAAATGTTCTTGTTTTCTGGTAGTAGCGCAGAAATATGATATTTTTTTTTAATCTATAATGATTTTTAGAGTTATCTATTTAACTTTGTGCAAGAGAAGGAGCTAATGATAATTTGGAGTGAGATAGAACCCACAATGACCATAGCGAGTAGCATTATTTGTGGGAAGAAGCAGATGTTAGGATGAGAAGGTTGATTTTTTGAGAAGGAATTAAAAGGTTATGGAATTTAGGAATGTTTGAAAGTGTGCCTGTACAAGTGGAGGGAAAAAACAGACTGTAAAGGGGGGGGGGGGGGGTGTACACTGATGGTATGGTTTAGTACCAAAGTGCGGTCATTTCTTCTTTTAAATTAATGATGAAAATGGTAAAATAATTAAGTTCACCCTGGCCCACCTCCTCCATGAGGGGTATGCTTCAAGGCTACACTAATTTTATATTCCACTTTAGGAAGGGAAACTAAAACCACATCAATATATTACTCACAAAGGATATTGTTTCAAGTTAAGGTTGAAAATAATCAATGCTGTACACTTACTGACTGCCAAATGCAGATAGAAAGATCAGCTTTAAATACTTACACAGTAAATGATTTCATTTTGGAGTGAGTGTATGTGCAGTGAATGAAATAAATATAGTAGGTATTACTTTCAAGGAAAAAGAAAAATACTCGTTTACTCGAAACCAGAATGGTGAGCAGCAACAGAGACATATATCGATGCAGCTGCCTATTGGCTTATGACATTCACACCCATCACACATATAATTGATTTGGGACTCCAGTTCACGAGGACAGCTGAGACGTAACACTATGTATGAGGCACAAAATGACACATTGCTATTCAAATGTGAGTCAGCTGATTTGCTACAATGATGACTGAGGACTTGGCTGTGTTTCGCCGTCAGAGGAGATAAACTGTTACTACTTACTGAATTCCCACATAAATAGTTTTTCATGTATTATATGTGAACATCTGCGAGAGAGAGAGAGAGAGAGAGAGAGAGAGAGAGAGAGAGAGAGAGAGAGAGAGAGAGAGAGAGAGAGGGGGGGGGGGGAGCTTGATTATTATTATTATTATTATTATTATTATTATTATTATTACTACAACAACTACTATCATTAGTATTATTGTTATTATTATTATTGCTACAACAACTACTATCATTAGTATTATTATTATTATCATTATTATTATTATCATTATCACTACTACTAAAACTTCTACTACTACTACTACTACTATTATTATTGTTATTATTATTATCATTATCACTACTACTACTACTACTGTTATTATTATCATTATTATTATTATTATTATTATTATTATTATTATTATTATTATTATTATTATTATTATCATTATTATTATTATATGTTTATATATTCAGATATCACCATTTTTTTTTGGTGTCATTGTAGACTTTTTCCTTTAAATGTTATGAAATTTGTAATGCTTACTGAATAATCCCTTTAATCTATTACCTCAACCATTAATCCATTACTTGGGTCACTTCACTTGTCTGCTGATGAAAGGTTAAGCACCGATGACACTTACCTTAAGACGGTGACCAAACTGCTGATCCGTTGAGTTCTTTCGAGTTCCGATCAACCAAGAGGCTACAATGATCACTCAAGCGGATTCAGGATGATTTGGTGGGAAGAAGATTTCCTCGTCTCTTTTCTCAAGGAGAGAAATATATCTGGTCAGCAGAGAAAACCAGATTTGAACCTGCAAGTGAATAATCCAAATGATTGGGACTTCTCATGATGGATAAAAAATAGGAATTGAAGGGATGGATAGTGAATAAGGGGTCGTATCTTCTCAGCTTTCATTTATCTGCATGAGAGATTAATTTTCATAAGGAAAAGAATGCAAGTTTATTTCAATAACTAAAGCAGTAATTACATTCAAAAAGTAAATTCAGAATCAAATGGCTTCATCATTCTAAGTGTTATAATTCATAAATGTTTCCCAAGACCAAAAAAATGAGAAATATCAATTGCCTAATGACCAAATCTTGAGCAAAATATTTGAGTTTTAAATAAGAGGTTTTATCCAAAGAAAAGGAGGATTACTTTAGAAAAGGATAGAGTTGAAGAATGACTGAGTCTGGTACTCACCAACTTCGATATAATCTAAGAAGTAAAGGAATGAAGACATTGGAAGGTGACCTATCTTAGTGTTGCTCTCGGATGTCAGAATCTATTTCCGGCCATTAACAGTCTCTTGCTGTTGCGCAGCTCATAGTAAAGATGTCTCAAAATCCCTCATGGGAAACTGTCTCCACTGCTGCCAAAGTACTGGCTGGATGCACACTGCCCAGACTCCTGAATAAAATCCAAGAAAAAAAAATGTCGTATTGGAATGACCTCTCACCAGAAAGCTGATGCAAGCGCCATTGCAAGAAATGGAGGATTTTCCAAACAGAATATCATCAAATAATTCTCCTGAAAGCAAAAAATAAACATAAAACTAATCTCCTTTTTTTAAATATATGTTAAATGCATCTTGCCTAATAACTGAAGACAAACCAATTCAGTAAAATCAATTTACTGAACCTATTAGTGATTTCCTAAAAACCAAAGATCAATGTTTGAAATCCTAAATTAATGTTTTCTTTTGTCTCTGAAACAGAAACAACAGAATAATTTGGGACAAAACAGAATAAACACTTCTAGTTGCAATTATTTGTAGACATTTGGAGATAAAGAGGAATGGAAATAATGTTAATAATTACTTGTGTATTCCACTCTGCATATCTGTCTGTCTGTACTGTAGAAGTATGACATCCAACCTCTTTCCCCCTGATTTAATAAAGACATTAACTTTTACTTCCAACTGAAAGAAACAGAGGAAAAATTAATATCAAATTAAGTACAAGAAAGTACTGGAATATAAAAAGATTCTAAAATTATTCTCCAAAAAATATTATTCAAAATGAATAATAGTAATGACAATGATAATGGAAATAATAATAATGACAATATAGAAAACTTTTACAAAAATTTCCAAAAGAAAACTATTTTATTTTTTGCATTCAATTCTTTAATAGTAATCAATGCAAGATTTATTTTTTTTACTTCAATTCATTTGGAGTAGTGACTCCAAAGTCTTTCCTTAAATCATGCCTTAACTTTTGATCTCTTCTTCAATGTCCTCAGTTCTGTGTTCCTTCTCTTCTCACAAGAGGTTGACTCAAGGTCATTGACTGACGCTTGTCTAACATGTCAGCTTCTCTCGAGTCCAACAGATAACGATGAACAATATCCCGGTGTATCAGTCAGCCAGTCAGTCAGTCTCCTTTTTTACCAGTACATTTTATCTGTGAAAGGAAACAGCATCAATCAAAGGGTTCAAGCGCATTGCAAAAGATAAAATCTCTGCAACAGAAATCTTGCTGTGATATATGTTGAATCTGATCTTAAATTTCCAAACAAAATCGATCAACTAAATCAACATGATTCTGTACTATATAAAAAGAGGAAGATGACTCTAAAGAACACCAAAGGTACTTACCGCCATCAATCCGAGATAAGCAATGTAGACCTTTCTGGGAGCTGCACCCTGATGTCAGATTCTGGTTCCAGAATGCAGATAATGTCTGCAAAATCGTTAACAGAAACTTGCCCCTCCCGCTCATGTGCTTGATGGATGCAGAGTGCCCATCTTCCAAAGTAAAAGCCCTAGATGAGGAGAGCCGCCATAGTCAGAGTGAGTAAATCATTCACACAGTTCCGCGAGACCTCGTTTGGAGCTTCCCTTGTCGGTCCTGTCCTCTGAAACCCTGGGTAAGGTGTAGCTCAGGACTGTGCGAGGAAGGACTAGCTGAAGCAAGCACTAAAAGGAGAATATACAAACATACAAAATTATACTTCGGAAAACAAAACTATTAACTGCCTATTGCTTAAGGATCAATGCTAAATAGATTAAATAAATACAATACCTTTATATTATTATATATATTTACCTTTAGCTATTGTTATCTAAAAATAATAATAAA
Organism: Palaemon carinicauda; assembly: GCF_036898095.1. Taxonomy (NCBI): domain Eukaryota; kingdom Metazoa; phylum Arthropoda; class Malacostraca; order Decapoda; family Palaemonidae; genus Palaemon; species Palaemon carinicauda. Next base: position 65,909,220 of record NC_090758.1, on the reverse strand, counting down.
TTGTTTGAAAACATAGAATCAATGTTTACTTCTCATTGTGAAAAGTAACTAATTAAAGACAAAACAGAAAAAGAACCACAAACTACAATTTTTGTAGACATTGGTCATAATCACTCCTGTGATCCTCCCTCCCATTCTTTCTGTCTGTCTGCTTGAGAAGAAGAGTGACACACCCGATGTATTCTACTTTTGCCTGGTTCACGCGGATAGAAAAAAAAAAATAATTTTAACATAATAAAATTTGATATTCCTTTATGTAAAAGAAAAAAAAATGTTCTCGAATGTGAGAAGATTCAAATTAGGTCTAATCTTATACATTCTTTTCGAGATTTATATTCAATATGAATAAAAGTAATGAATTTTAACGTTACTCTTCTCAATAAATGTATTTGAAACATTCACTCGAAATATTACTCTTTCGGTTCATTTCATTAGGAGTAGTAACTACAAATATTACTCTTTTCATTCAATTCTTTAAAAGTAGTAACTCCTTATCATATCCATTTCATACAATTAATTAAAAAAAAGATCAATCAACATTCTTACCTTAAAAATCCTACGTCATCCTATTTTTCTCTTTTCTAATGTCCTTCAGCTCTGTGCTCCTTCTCTTCTGATCAGATGTTGACTCAATGGGTCTGACAGACGCTGGTTTAACATATCAGCTTTTCTTAGGTCCAGCAGATGACGATAAACAATACCCCTGTGCACCAGTCAGTCAGTCAGTCAGTCAGTCAGAAAATCAGTCTTTTGTTTTACCAGTTCATCTGATCTGCAATTGAAAATAGCATCAATATATGAGGGCATTACAAAGATCAAGTGTTTTACAAAAGACAAAATCTCTGCAATAAACAGCTCAGTTTGATGTTCCTTTACTTTGATCATTAAATGGAGAAATAAATTGATTACCTATAATAATATTATTCTTGAGCAGCAAAGCATATCCATTTTAATATATAAGTTCATAAAAATTGATTTATTTCTGATAAGTTTACTTTAATGTTACAACTAATCATATATAGAACAAGACATTACACAAAGAACTCACCTGTCAGACTGTTAGTGAGATTATTTTTTTTTTCTTTTATTGCCTGGCGTTGTCCCTTTGAAGGACTTTGTAAGGACATTGTCTCTGTCCACCTCCCAAGAGAGAGAGAGAGAGAGAGAGAGAGAGAGAGAGAGAGAGAGAGAGAGAGAGAGAGAGAGAGAGAGAGAGAGAGAGAACTTTTTCCTGAAGAGCTTTTGCTCCACAGATTCCGTCCAGAACTTTAAGGGAATATTAGGGACATATCATATGACATTATCAATGGAGATTAGTATAAAATTAATAAAAATTGAAAGGTGATGAAAACACAATTTTTGTCATTCACAGATTTATTTATGATGAGCTCCACTATTACATATTACCTACCATCACCTCAACCATCTCCGTCAAGATCACTTAAATAGATTTTGCTTTCATTAATAGATAATAGACAATGTTTAGAGTGAATCTTAACACATTCAAGATTTGCAATATTTTGATAAGAATATGTCATGATATAAGTCAAACACTACTTTGTTAATTAAAAATATTAATTATATTGAAGTGATAAAACAAAAGAGAAGTTCTGAAAATAGATACAAGAGAAGAGAACAAACAGTGAAATGAACATAATAAAGGTTTTTAAAAACAATAGATTTTTGTAAAAAGATATCAATTGTTCACTAACAATTGAATATATACACGCACATTTATATATATATATGTATATATATATATATATATATATATATATATATATATATATATATATATATATATATATATATATATATACATTATCATATTACTATAAAAAAATGACCATTTCGATCTGAAAGTTATATTTATAATGTAATCATTATCAAAAGTTAGTTAAACCTGAATCATTTAGTGACAGATTATGAATTAGAATTTGGTGATTAACATTTCGACACATTTATTTCACAACTTAAAGGTCAGATGTTATTGAACTTCTCCTTCCTCTTCTTCTTTTTAGTTGTCGCCTCAGGGATCGTCATCATTTTCTCTTAATTAGCGGTAAAAACTGAACATCTGTGCATCAGTCAACCTACCGAGCAAAGAAGAAAACACCATTATTAAATAGGCTTTGGTTGTTTGCAATGACTCAGCAAAAAAGCTAACGGAATATGGCATAGGATATGATGAGGAAATCTTTATTCTGAAGAGAAAGAAATAATAATGATAGTGAAAGAAAGGAGGAAGATGAATATGATGCGAATTGAAGGAAGTGTGAAAAGAATTGGAGGGAATCATAAATAATGAGATTCAAACAAACATAATCAGATATTCTAATCAAATGATAATGAGCAGAATAATAAGAAAAAGTGAAGATAATAATGAGGTGGAAATTTCTCTACACATCAACACCTCTCTATCATCCACACAACGACATTCTCTGGAAATGTCTCTGATTCCATTAATGAAGATACAAAGGAATATCGAATGATCGAATGAGGAGAAGAAAAAAAACTGATATGAAACAAATCATAGACCAAAGCCAAAAGAAAAATACGTTTGGAACTTGGCTTATAATTAATTTAGATTAGTTATTTAGGCTCATCGCCTGCTGAAAAGGGGAGAGAGAGAGAGAGAGAGAGAGAGAGAGAGAGAGAGAGAGAGAGAGAGAGAAAGAGAGATGATGATGATGATGCCTAAATTGCGTGATGATCATTAACAATTAGACCTATGATATAAAAAATTACCCGATTTTATGGAATAAATCAGTTTTTTAGGCCCATGGTTTGCTTAAAGGAGAGAGAGAGAGAGAGAGAGAGAGAGAGAGAGATGCTGCCTAAATACAATGAAGACCATGAAAAATAAGGCCTATGATATAAAAATTACCAGACATAATAATAGAGTTTACTTTTTAGGCCTATGGTCTGCTGAAGGGCTTATGCCGAATGTTAAGAGAGAGAGAGAGAGAGAGAGAGAGAGAGAGAGAGAGAGAGAGATAAAAATCGTACGATACAGATGAAGAAGGAAAAGAAAAAGAAGAAGCAAACTCACCATTGAACACCCAATCTACATCCGGTGAATTCTTTTGCCTTAAGATGCATCTCTCTAAGTAAGGCTTCGTCATCTGGTCGTTCATCTTCTGGGAAACAGATGTACTGTCTCACCCTGACTCCCTTCAAGGAGTTCATCATTGGGAGGAGGAAATCCCGAGGACTCCTCCTCTTCTTGGAAAACCGAGGAAAGGAGATTGAAGTGAAGGATCTGTTGGGAAGAAGAAGAAGGAAAAGAAGAAAAATCGGATGAAATGAAAGGAAAGGAAAAGAAGAAGAAAGGAAATGATGTCAACCATATTTTTAATGATTGTTTTATTGACATCTTGTTTTGTTAAGATAAACAAGTGCCTCCAGACACACACACACGAACAAACACACACACACAGACACCTTCACGTACACAGTATTGCAATTAATTTTCAATGATCCCAAATAGGATATGAATTGAAAATAGAAATAAACCTTTAAGTAACATTTGAAAAGTGTACAAATTGATAAACTTATTTCTATTTCTATAATAATTAATAATTGACTATTTCTATTAATAGGCCTATGAGATTTTTCTTTCTCCAAATCTGAAGTCGATTTAAAGTCTTAATTCAAATCAAATTTTCTGTTTAACAAATTAATATAATAATTATATCGTCTCTCTCTCTCTCTCTCTCTCTCTCTCTCTCTCTCTCTCTCTCTCTCTCTCTTAAGGAATGATGTGTACTCACCTCCTTGCATCCTGTCGTTGCAATGCCCGAAGGATGTCCCCAACCTTCTCGATGTCTTCTTCCTGGACATCGCTGACCAAGACATTGACTCTTGGATCCTTCTTCAAAAAAGGAATTGGGTGACTGACGCTGCTGACATCCTTGGCACTAAAGTGAATCGCTGAAAGAGAAAAAAGTTTAAAGAAGAAGAAGAAGAAGAAGAAGAAGAAGAAGAAGGAAACCAACAACAACAACAACATCAACAACAACTTTGATGAAAATGACATCAGTCTCCTCATGATACACTCGCATTAGCACTGTATGGAGAAATTCAGCCAATAACAATCCAGCTTTATGGAACTCTTGCAATATTATTGGTCGAGAAAAACCTTTTCACGTCCCTATCGGTGATTGGTTCTTGAGGTCAAATGACTCCGCCCACATTTTTGTAGAGAACCAATCAGCGCAGAAAGAAGGGAGTTAGGAGGAGCCTTGTTTGACTATCACTGTTCCCGATTCTAGTTTCCACTTCATTACCATCATGATCATTACTATTCATTACTGTCACCATCATTAATATCATTATTTGTGAAATCGATAGTGACTATAGTGATGTAGTAATGTCACCTTTAAACTGAATCATTTCCTTTTTATATAAGAAAGGAAATAAATGAAAACTCAGCATCGAAAGCTTTTAAATTACTTCAAATCAGATGATAACAATATTGTCTTATTTGAAATTAAAAAAAAAAAAAAAAAAAACACCTGATTGAGCCTTGAATATAAAGTTCAAAATTTATACAGACAATAATGATAATAATGATAGTTACAATAATAGAAATAAATGATAATAACGATATTAACTGAACGAATGACAGGAATGGTATAAGGGGAAGAAGGCGAGATATTATAAAGTCCCTCAGAGGAAAGGAAGACAGAAAATCTGTCATCCTTCATTTTAACTCACCTAAATCTCGGATCTCTAAGGTCTTTTGCAAAGATCGACAGAAGGAGTCGAGGCTGACTTGGTCCGGAAGCCTCACTCTCAGTTGCTTCACATTTGGAGGGAATTCAAACGTTGGGTTCCAGATGCCTTCGTAATCCTCACAACTGTTCCAAAGAGAAGAAAAGAAAGAAATATTTATTAGATTCGTTCGGGAATTTTATCATCAAGTGGATTGATGATGATGATTAACATGACGATGTCAATAATGATGATGATGATGACAATGATGATCATGATGATGATGAAAAAGAAAAGTAAAAAGGAAGAATTTCGTAGAATATCGAAATCAATATTAACTATAAATGAGAAGGAAAGTAAATTTGAGACTTTTTTATGTTGTTCATTTATAATGAATCTAATGATGACAGTGATGATGAAAATGATGATGATACTGGTAATATAAAGGATATAGACTATGAGATTCATGTTGAGGATTGTGGCAAAGTCTATAGCCTAATTATTCATGTCTGTCTTCATTTCTCTATAAAAGTAGGCTTAATATATATATATATATATATATATATATATATATATATATATATATATATATATATATATATATATATATATATCTATATATATGTATACGTGTGTTTATGTATCAATATTGTTTTCATAAAGATATTTGATGATATTAGTTAACAAGTAGGCTAATATTCAAAAGAACTGTCAGAAAATCCAAGGAAAAGGCCAAACTTACCCTTTGCTGAATAGACTTTTGATTGACTCAGTTTCTACGGTGTTAAGTGAGTTGTTTTTTTTTAAAGAATCGATGAAGGGATATTTTTCTTGGGTAAACCTGGTGTCGCAAGAGATGTTTGGTTAGTACCTCGAAGCCCGAGATAGTTCCATTGAGTTGTATAGAAATTCTAATTTCTTCTCTGTTTGGGAGAGGAGGATCAGTGGCTGCAAGGAGGGCGATGTAAGACTCCAATGATGAGTCAGTGATATAAGTGTCGTCATCAATCAAGCAAAACCTCTGCGCTATCCAACGTGATAGTTCGTCATTGCACTTTATGTTGTGCATGACTTTCAGGAAGGAGTCTTTGTCCCTCAATCCTGACTCCTCCAGGAGTTCCAGGGTCTCAATCTTGGTTGCCAGTGGCACCTCCACCTCCCCCACGTGGAAAATGCTTAGTGTCTGGATAAGTAGGTTTTGATACTTCTCCAGAGAGTCAGGGAGAGAGCCCCCATGCAGCTCTTTCAGAACATTTTTCACTGTTGAAGTTTTCGTTGAGATAAAAAAAGCAAGAAATTTTGAGTGTATTTGTGATGGGATGCGGGTTTTTGATAATTCATCACTCCACTCCTGTATTGCCAATAGATCCATATCTGGGATGGTCACTTGTTTATAGATGTTGTAACCTCCCATGAACTCCATGAAACCCTTATGAGGGAAAGTGTAATAGGAGTTGTTGAAGGAGTTGACTTTCTTTAGGAAGGCTCCAGCCAGCTCTTCTATTGGTACTCGCAAAAGATGACATAGATCAGTCAATCTTTGATAGACCGATTGGGGAAGATTTATAAAATCATCTTTCAATCCTTTGAGAGATTCCAAAGAGAGTTCCTCCAGAAATATATTTATTTTGTGTTGCAAGACACTTAATTCTAAATCACACGTAAATGGGTTCCTCTGCAAACGCTCTTTTAATTTAGAGATGATTAGAAGGAAAATCTGCCAGTAGAGCTCAGCCTCAGTTGTGATTCTGTTTACATCATCTGGTTTGAACATCCAAAGAATTGTGATGAGACAGAGATTATAGGCAACTTCCCACACTATGCTCATTTTGTGTTCAGTTTTTCTAAGGAATTCTAATAGTTTATCTAGCTCTTGTAAAACTGGGGAATCTTTGGGTAGACTCGAGAAGTATTTAGTCACAAACTCTTCTCTTTTGTTGGCTTTAATTCCTACAAGCCGAAGATGAACTGCATTCAAAGCCCTGGATTGGAGATGAGCATTCAGTTTCTCTTCAGCTTCAGGTCTGGTCGTAACAATAACAGTTAATTGGCTGTAGAGTTTGTTTAAAGAAAGAATATGGTCGAAAAGGCCAGATGAACTCTTGTTGAGCTCATCGTAGCCATCTAAGATGACCAGAGTTTTTTGTCCTAAGACAGCTTTAACAAGGTCTCCATCCCTGAATGAGCGATGAACTTCTTCTCCCAAAGAGAATTCAATAAGCCTATCAAATCTATTAACAATATCTCTTAATTCTGCATAAAAGAGCAGATGAAAGGAACTGAGGCCTTTGATGGAGGGTCTTTGGTTGGCCCAATCAGATGTTATCTTTTTCACTAGAGTGCTCTTGCCCATCCCTGCATGTCCTTTGAGCAAAATAAAACTTCCAGCGTCAGAACCTGAGGCTATATCTATTATGTCCTCCAGTAAAACTTCCTCATTCTTTCCATCCTGATTCAGTTCTATTTCTGTGAATATTTCATTCACTGGCAACTGCCTTCCATCTCCTTTCACTATTAAGGACAGTGGATTTATGGTTGTATTTCGATTCAAGACATCTTTCAAGAATGGAACACCTTTATTCCTTATCAATGCTATCTGTTCAGAGAAGAACAATTCCTTCTTGTACTCATCAAGGGTCTTTGGCGAAATGTCTGCATCTCTTATTTCATTGAGCTTTTTGTTGAAATTAGCAACATTTGCATCAATCTCTGTCTGGCTGACATGTGAGCATATTCTGCCAACACTGCAAAGTGCTCTCTCCATTAGTGTACGGATTTCTTCAATTTTGTCAAAGAAATCGTTCTGATTTAGATTGAGAGCTTCATGAGCTATGGTGTTTCTTATGTCCTTTAAAGAAGTGATAAGACATTCTGGCTCTTTACCGCTCCCTGATGACCAGGCAATGTCATCTTTTCCAGCAAAGACTCCTTTACAATGTTTCAAA
>NC_090758.1:65889059-65899059 GCF_036898095.1 Palaemon carinicauda | reverse complement strand
ATATAACCAGTTCACAGTGCAAATACCTAACCTTTCTACAGGCCTGTTTACAAACACTTTGTGAGAATGTTTATAAGTATTCACTATTATTATAAATACTCGTCAAACCAAAACATTGATTTCTCACTGAACACTTTGAAGATAATACACTGAGCTGCGTGCGAGAGCGAGAGAGGGGATGATGGCTGTCTTAAGGCTAGGAATATCTATTTATATATTTAACCTAGGGGGTTGCCTTTATATATAAAACTTAGCTACTTCCAGGATCTTCCCGAAGGACTGGGTAGTGTGGGGGAATGAGCAAACGGGTCAAAACTACCAAGTATTGTCCTCTCGAACTCTTTCTCATACAAAAGGAAACAAAACCTGGGTTTCCTTGGCAACTATCACACATAGTGAGGTGACTCTCTGTCAGCTCAGCTAGTTTCACCCACCCTTTGTCCCTGAATTATAAAACAAAGAAGATAATATTCTACCACTAGGTTCTTTGGGAAATTTACAAAACACGTTGCTTATGGCGTATTCTCTGACAAACATGACGCAATACCTCATAAAAATATAAAAGAACATTACATAAGACCTGTTCATATTTCATATGTTCACATAACACTCTTAAACAGTTTACGTAAGACTTTGTAAACTTGAAATAAAAAGTTAATTCTTAAACATATCATTAATTTACATCTACCTTGGATTCTTCCATCTAATTACGGCTCATTTTATCTTTGCCTACACATACACCGGATAGTCTGGCTTATTCTTTACATATTCTTCTCTGTCCTCATACACCTGACAACACTAAGATTACAAAAATATTAAAAATTCCCCTTCACCTAAGGGGTTAGTGCACTATCATTGTTCAGTGGCCACTTTCTTCTAGGTGAGGAGAGAGGAGACTCTTTAGCTATTGTAAGGAGTACTTCTAGGAAAAGAACACTCCAAAATCAAACCATTGTTTTTTAGTGTTAGCTAGTGCCATTGCCTCTGTACCATGATCTTCCAATGTCTTTGGTTAGAGTTTTCTTCCTCAGGGGTACACTCGAACACACTATTCTATCTTTTTTTCTCTTCTTGGTTTGATATCAGGTGCTCGCAGTATCGGTTACAAAGTTAATAAGTCCTTTATCTTATCGAAGGATTCTTGGCACTCGCTGGTCCATACAATTTTTTCGTGGGGCTACTCAAATCTATCGAAGGGGCTACTACAGCCGAAAATTTCGGGCAGAAACGTCGATAGAATCCTGCCATCCCTAGAATACGTTGTAATTGCTTCCTCAGGGGGTGGAGGGGGAAGCATTGATACTTTCCTAATTCTTTCGACATTAGAGCCTACCGGATTGATTAGTCTTTTTTCTACTTCAAATCCCACGTACCAAACTGTCTCCTTTCCAAATTCACTCTTCTCCAGGTTAATCGGCAAGTGTGCTCCTCCGAGCTTTTTAAATACCTTCTTCAGGATTCAAAGATGTTCTTCCTAGGTCGATGAATATACTACAATATCATCAAGATGTATGCCTGTTCCTTCTTTCAACACTAGAAGGTTATCCATTACTCGTTGAAAAGCAGTGGGGCTGTCATTAGGCCAAAAGGCATGACGGTGTATTGATATAACCCAAATAGGGTTATAAAAGTTGATAACAATTTTGCATTGTCGTCCAAAGGAATTTGATAATAGCCTTTTAACAAATCAACCTTGGAGACGAACCTTGCTTGTCCTTATTGTCGAGTAGGTGGTCAATGAGCAGTAATGGGTAATTATCAGCCACACTGGTAAAAATAAACTTTCGGTAGTTTGTACACATCCTAAAAAATAAGTCAATTTTTTTCACTAACAAGTATGGAAAACTGTAAGGGCTAGAACTTTGTTCGGCTGATCCGTTTTATAACAAATAGTCCACTCCCTTTCTCATGGCCTCTCAGTGATACGGCGATAGTCAATACTCACGATGTTTAAATGGTATTTCTATTGTTTTAAGGTGTATCTCATGCTTCCTCAGGTTGGTTCGTTTTGCGAAGTACGAGCCAATTTTATGGAAGCTTCTGATTTATCGGCTTAATTCCTCTTGTTGCTCCTGGTTCAAATGAGTTAGTTTCTCTTCCAGGTTCTGAATGATGGAAGAGATACTCACATTACTTAAAGCCCCTAACTTACATCCGTCGTAGTCTTCCTTGGATGGTATGGTTTGTGCCATACACACTTGTGAAGCTTCGGTCACGTTTTCGCTTAAGTTGCGCTTCAGTCGGCAAACATGTACTCTCATTTGCCTTTCCCTACTTCCTGGGGTCCTGTAATGTAGGTTAGGTCACTGATCATCCCCAAAATCTTTAATGGTTCCTGGAACTTGTTGGTGGGTGGGAATCTCCTTATCGGCAAGAAAATCAATACCTGTTGTCCTACTGAAAACTGTCTGTCCTTACTTGTCATATGAAGCCTTTTTTGCACTTTCTCTTGACTCGTTATAGGGTTTGCTAGGGAGATTTCCCTTCTCTCTCCAATCCTTGTCCTCTAATTTTTGACATATTCTCCATACGTTTCCTTTCGGTCCTTCCATTTTTCTGCTAACATTTTAATCAGTCATTATACTTCTCGTCCAAATACCATTCCATTCTGGGTACATTCCATTCTTTCTTGATAAGCGTTACGTTCATCAAATAACATCTACGGTATTCCGATATCCCATTCATTCCCCGTTTCGTTGCAGAACTTTGTTAACAAACTTTTCTAAGTTTGATGAAACCTCCCTTCTGCACCTCTGGTCTCCAGATGATAAGTAGTTTATAGATGTTGATTCACATCCAACAGTTTCACTACCTCCTGAAATAATTTTGCCGTTAAATTTGTTCATCAGTGACTTTGAATTATTTCTGGAATACCAGACTTAGTGAAAAAATCTAGTACCTTCTCAGAGTTTTTGGGGAATGATGTTCCGAACGGGTATGGCTTCAGGGTATCTTGTCACTGGACACATCAAGGTTATCATATATTCACGACCTTTTCTCGTCCTTGGTAAAGTTCCCAGAATGTTGATAATTACCTTGCTGAAGGGTTCTCCTCCCATTTCTATTGGGAATAAAAAACGCATTCTTAATGTACTCGTTTAGCTTTCCAGCCATCTGACATACGTAACAAGCATGTCAAAATTTGCCTAGGTCCTTATGCACGCCAGGCCAGAAAAAAGTGTTTCATAATTATCTCCTTCATCTTCCTTATAGCTATACTGTATGTTCCATTTCGTGCACTATGGCAATCACCTGTCTACTCAACGGTGTGGGAATCAATATATGACGGTATATCACCCTTTCAGGATTCTCAGGGATATTGGCGAGTCTATGCTTCCTCATAAGAAAGCCATCCTTAAGATAATAACAGGTCAGAGATTGCTGTGCTTCCGTCTCATCCACCACACAGTAAAATAACTCTATTATCGTTGCATCTTTTCATTGCAGTCCTATCAGCCTTTTACTCCTCACTTTTCCTACTTTTAACTCTGAGTTTTCTATTTCCTCCAGGTCCATTTCTTCTTTGTCTTCTTGTCTACTCGTAAGTCGTTCGTTTTCTCTTGAGGTTACTTAGGAGTCTTCCTCTTGCATATCATCAAGGGAACCCTCCTTTTGGAAAAAAAAATTCCTCAAAGTTCATTTCTCCTTTGATTTCTTTTTCTTTTTCATCAGACACTTTCTTCGTCATACTCCTTGTTGTCACACAACTAGGAAACAGATACGGGTAGTCCCTCTCGAGTTCAGTCATAGGAGTATACTTAAATGGTTTCTCCGTTATAATGGGAGAAGGTACAGACGGTGCTCCACCAACCTCATTACCCAGCAGTACTTCTACTCCTTCGTCAGCCAAATAATCCTTTACGGCAAAATCAGAATTACCTGTCACCAACTCACATGACAGTTTCAAATGGCCAAAAGGGGTAACTTCTTATTTTCCTTCAAAATATCCGAGTGTCCTGTGACAGACTGCACCACTAACGCCTGTGTTCCTTGTATCACCACACTATGGTTGCAACTCGCATCGCGCAATATTGGACCGGGGTTCACTCATCCCAGTCTATTGCATGAATAAATATATTGTTTAACGGTATCCATGCTCTTTGGGTTTGTCCTCTTCATTGTGCAAATGTAGCGGAGATTATTTTCGTCTTCACCCTTTACGCTCTTGTCACACTTACATCAGATAATATTAACCTTCTGTTCATCTTGGAGGAGGACGATACGACAATTGTCGCTGTGGTACTATCACATTCTGCAAAGGAATAGTATCAATGCTACTACCGTTATAAATTTTGAACGTGTTCACATATTTATTACAGAACTGGTTTCCATGGTTCGGGGAATAATTGACACTTGGTCGGAAGAACGGTTGAAACTTCATTTCTGAGGAGGGTTTACGACTGATAATATTATAATCTTCACTCAGCTAAGTGGCTTGATCAAGTCTCCTTACCTCTCTCACTCAAGTACGTTTGAATATGTTTAGGAATTCCTCGTAGATATTGTTCTAGTACTATTAATTCTTCTAAATCAGCTATGTACCTCACATTAGCTGCCTCTGTCCATCTCTTAAAACATTGTCGTATCTTATAAGCGTAATTAAGGAAAGTAATCTTCTCGTCATTCCTCAAACTTCAGGACCTTTCATCATAATATTCAGAGGTCATATGTTGCAGTTATAGTATGTTCCTCTTCACTTCTTGATACTCCTTCCTCTGGTCCTGAGATAAGGATAGATAAGGACTGCGACCTTTCCAAAGGAGTACACTTTACAATAACTCAGACTATTTATCTTCGGGCCATTGCATCGTCGATGTACCATTTCAAAATGATCGAAAAATTTGTCAGGAGCCTCTTTTGTGAGCCTTGGAATTAACCTCTGGGTGTTCATCACAGTAAACACGGTATAGTGCATAGTAGGTTTCACCTCTGTCTGCGTTGCAGACTTTGCACTGGCATTCAACAGTTCCAATTATCTTGTGTGTTGTGCAAATTACCTTGTCTCTTCCCTCTCTTTTTCTTCTCGTTTCTATCTCTTTTTCATATTTTCACTCTTTATCTTCCATTCTCATCCCATGTCTTCCAACTTCTCTGGCTTCTTCTCTTTTTTCGTCTTCTTGCCATGCTTCCATTTCCGTCGCATGTTGTGCTACTACTTTCTCTTCTGCCATCATCTTTAATTATATCAAGTTCTCCTTCTCAGTCTCTGCTTCCCTATCTGTTTCAATCTTTCAGTTTGTGGTTGACTGGTCCTTGCTTTGCTACAAATTCTTCTTCACCCTCCTCCAACAGTTCATGAACTGCTACAATATCTTCTACTGACAATTTTCCCGAGTTTATCAACGTAACTAAGGCTAGACACTTGATTTGGTCTTTAATCATCTCACTCATCGCAAGACCACCAAATGCCCTTGGAATAGAGAGCCAATGAAATATAGTTACATTAGCTTCTGAAAATTCCTGAACCTTCAAGTTTTTCAAAAACTCTTGGATATTAAACTGTCCCATCTTGTATTTTACTATATCTAATACCTCTCCAAAACTGTCCTAACAATGCACAAAATCCTATCAACACGAAATTGTTCAAACCTTTAACGAAAACACAGCCCTGTTATCATCAATACTTGAAGCATACTCACTCGATCCCAGAAATCTGGGCACCAGAAATTTATTATATTATGGTCCCGTGGTCTGGGAACCAAAATATAGTGATATATATATATATATTTATATATATATATATATATATATATATATATATATATATATATATATATATATATATATATATGTATATATATATGTATATATTAGGCTGGTAAACTATGCATCCTATCGAGTTCTAAACTTACATTTTTGTTTTTGCATTAAACCGTTTATTTTAGAAATATCATTACCTGAGCTCTGAGACAATTAAATAACTCCCAAAAAGCAATATATATTTACATTGAATATCCAATGGTCTCTTAAGTACACTGAAAAAAGGCCGGTAATTATTATTAAGAACTATACAAACAACCCCTTACTTCAATTCTTTACCTGGAATACGAGAGAGTACTGTAACATACACTGTTGATTGAAATTATACACTCTTTACAAGCAAATAAATTTATAGTTTATAAACATTACAACACTTTGAAAGAATATAAATAAGGAAAAATCACTCTGAATACTAAGACTGAGCAAAACTTAGATTAGGACAAAAGAAATGTTACACTGAGAATTATATAATCACTTGACTTGAAATATTATATATGCATAAAGCCTTAGATTAAGATGAAAAAAAATAAATACATATGAAAAGTATATAATCACTTGTTTCACTTGAAATTAAATTCTACACCAAAATTTCATCTTGATAGTTAATGAAAATAGACAACCTTTAACACTGTAAGGATTAAACTCTCAAAAAAAAAAAAAATACACAAAATAGCAGATAAACTTACAATTTAGCTCACACAAAGATAAGTAAAAATTAATTTTCTTCACATTTTGATATGAATCTTTCAGGGCCATTTTCAAAGATTTACACAATTCCAGCACTAATTGCAACACAATAAACTCAAAATTTTGATTTTTTAAAGATTTTATCCAGTTTAGACAGTAATGTAATTTTTTTATAACAGTAGAAAAAGGTGAATTTTTTGGCTTTTGAGTTCGCCTTCATTATTCATTGCAACTCGGGTTATGTAGCTTTGTGGTTTATTTACACCAATATATAGGCTACCACGGCCTTAATGGGTTAATGTGTAGCATTTTTACATATATACTTAGAAGCAGCTCCTTATTTTGAACTAAGTTTTCTTTGGGTGGCCAGACTTGCAATATATGCTTGGAATTTTCTTCTAGGAAAATGTCTTTATTTGATGTCCTTTTAACTATGTATCTCATGTAGTAGAATTCTTTATTTTCATGTAGGAATGGTATTTCATCTTATTGACAAACATTTTGTGTGAATGATAGAGGGCGTGAAATCTAATTTGTTGTTGAAGTGATGGACAGCGATTTGCGGTCAAGGTTAGATTTACTAGGTTCAGATTTCAAAATTTTTCTATTGGAGAAGGCAGATAAGAGTGCAAGACACAGAACACCTTCTAGAGTAGTGCACTGATAGTGACGTCACTGGCAATAGTGGAGAAGAGAAGATGGTTATATGGCATCGGAAAGTCGACAGCAGCAACATGTGATGAGGTATTCTATGTGTTGCAGAATTGCGCCTTCTGAAGCGAACCAATCTCGTGTAATAGTGTTGTTGGCGATGTCTGTCATGAGCCAGTGTTAAAAGTGTATCATACCTAAGACCACTCGTAGTGCTTAGACTGTCTAAGGTTTCGGAAATATCTGAAGGACTTTTACCTTCTCAGGTAGGGGGCTGACTTCTCCACTAGTGATCTGATGCCCAAAGAACAATACTTCATTGATGCCAAAGGTACACATGTCGTACCGGACTACAAGGCCGCTTCATTGTAGATGGTCGAGAATGATGAGTAACTGCTGGGGGTGTTCCTCTTTGAAGGAAGAGAATAGAAGTAAGTCATCCACGTAACCTAAGCAAAAGATAAGGTTCTATGAGTTGCCTTTCATGAGGAGTTGAAAAGTGACTACATTATTACGAAGGCTAAAAAGAAGAGTAATTGAAGGTGAACTTACTGAAAGGGTTGGTGATGGTTGTCTTCAGGAGGTCTTAAGGGTTCATGATCACCTGATAATAGGCCATTAAGAGGTTGAGCGAGGAAAAAAAAATTGCTTTTGCAAGTCGGAGATAATGTCATCGATGTGGGTGAGAGGATAGTGATCTTTTTCTCTCTGCAAGTTCAGATACAGTAATCCCCACAAGGGAGTAGGGAGCCTTATTTCTTCAGGAATATGTGTAAAGGCGAGGACCACGGGCCTGAGTCCTTTAGGACATGGTCCATTTCTTTTATTATGGTGCATGTTTGTTTAGCAATATTCAGAAGATCCAATGCCAGACGCCTGAACATGGCAAAGGCTGGGGTCCCCCTCTCCTTGAATGGAGGATAAATACTTTCCTTCGCAATAACGTTGGCTGATTGGTGAAGTTCAGTATGGGAGACTTACGGGTACAACGTGAGGAGGTGGGTGTAGGGACCCATGGGTGCGCTGATGTGGAGTTTGAGGTTAGAGAGGGTGGGTTGAACAGATGTCGACAAGTAGAAGTCAGTGTCGACTAATCGTAGATGCCCCACAACAACCAAGAGGTGTAAATGTGCAAGGAAATACACGCAAAGTGGCAACAATGTTACGTCAGCAACAAGGAATTCCCATTGGTTTTTAGCACTCTTAAACCTTAGAATAAAGGTTTAGTACCCTGGTCTGTTGATCTCAGATCCGATGAAGGCTACCTGGCGGACATGATCAGGCGTAGAATGACCTCGTTGTATCATGGAGAGTGACTTTAGTAGGGGGAACGGTAATCTCTGGTGTCTACAAGAAATCGCACAAACGTACAAGCAGCAAGTAAAAAGAAAAGTTAGGTGATAGAGGAAACCACTAACGCAAGCAATTGCTTACTTACACATTTTTTATTTACTCACAGTCATCCACACATTTTTTCGTAGCATCCTAGATGTCGGAGTGGTATTAGCAGAAATGCCGGGTTGATGTGCATCAGGAAATGACCAGAGAGGACGTTGTTTCGAGAGTGAGTGAGGGGAGATATATGTGGGTGGAGGGTGGCTCTGACACAGGCCTAGCATATCTCAAGGCAGGCATCTGTGCGTTACGACACTTACGTCAACATCTGTTGGTGTTAGATAGGTCTCTTCTTTGTCATGAGTTGAGTCCCTGGGGACGGTAAAGTGCCAGTCCATAAAGGTCCTTCATGGGTAATGTATTATCATCAGAGATGTAAGCACGTATAGTTTTGGGTGGGCTTAGTACCCAAAGGGTACGAAGTAGGCTCATTTCAAGAGGAGAGCTGTCTTCTGAGGATTTATAATGATCAATACTGGTTACTTCCCTAAGAGCGGGTAAAACCTTTTTGGTCCCCGGACGTCTTTTGAGAAAGCTGGAAAGCTTGGCTATATGGGTGGCGAGCAAATATGAGTACAACTGCTCCTTGAGGTATTTTTTAAGGCCATCATACTCTATTGGGGCATCCACTTTGTCGCAAAGTCAATCAAAGATTTCTGGGAAGGCATCCTCAAGATCTCAGGAAGGAGGTAGTCAGCTATATTGCTTGAGCAAATAACTCTCTAGATGCGAAACAAAACTTCAAATGCTGTAACTAGGTGAATCATTTTCTACTGGCAGTTTCCTCCCTGTGGTGCGCATGAAAAAGTCAGGTTTTGTGCTCGGAATTTTAACAATGGAAGAGTAATGTCAGAACAGAAAGGCGGTGTGAGGTAGTCACTTAGGTCCTCACCAATTTAGCATTGTATGCTATTAGTTTCAACAGGGAGGTTATCTGAAAGCAACTGAGTTTATTGAAGGAAATAACGAGGTATTATACACATAGTTAAGGGAAAGAATGACAAAATATTAAAAAAATGCAAGACTTCCATGGCCACTTTAAACAGGTTTAACATCGTCAGGAAGATCAAGAGATTAAAAAAAAAAAAAAAAACAGTAATGCTATAGTGTACAAGCTTGATTAAAACATGTGCAGTACAGTTGACAACATGAACAAATACAGATTATTATAAAGACTGATACCTAAATAGCTAGGTATCCAATGGATCATGTTGATGCCCGCACTATGGGTAACAAAAGAATATCTGCCAAGACCTTTAAGGAAGGACAGATTGTTTCTACCAGGTGAACACTGGTAATGGTTTTATTCTTTCACCATTCTGTTTTGTTTCTACCAGGTCAACACTGGAAATGGTTTTATTTTTTCATCATTCTACTTCAATAGTTGATCCAGTGTTAAACGACAGGTTGAAAGAGTTTTGAAACCATCGAGCTCATTTGCATGGTCATTTCAATAGAGTTCTGAGGTCATGGATAGTATTATATTCCTTGGCCATAATCGTTATAA
>NC_090758.1:65864059-65874059 GCF_036898095.1 Palaemon carinicauda | reverse complement strand
AGTGACGTTAACTAGTGCATCGTGCGTTGTTAGTGATAGTTTCGAAAAACTTAGTGACTTATGTTGTTTATGTTTTCGTTAAGGTAATGTTCAGTGGCAGTTCGATGAAATCTTTGGCTATTATTGTATATTTCTTTAAAGTGGTAATATATTCATACCCGTAGCAGTAAGTGTTAGTGATTTATTGACATCGTGTTAGTGATTCGGTGATTTATTGACATCGTGTTAGTGATTCGGTGATTTATTGACGTGTTATTGTTTCGGTGATTTATTGACGTCGTGTTTTTGATTCGGTGATTTATTGACGTCGTGTTTTTGATTCGGTGATTTATTGAAGTGTTATTTATTCGGTGATTTATTGCCCTAGTGCTTAAGTGCTTCGGTGAATAGACCATGAAGGGATAGAAATTTAATAATTCTGCGGTTTAGCCATTGGTGATTCAGTGTTTTAGCGATAGTGATTCAGTGACAGTGACTCTGAAAGTACTCGTAGTGGACCAAAAGTGCTTTTTATGATCCACCATGTCTTTCAATGCAGAGAAGTTTTTTGAGGACCCTCGGGGGCACCTCTTATCGTTGAGAGATGCCAAGAAAAATGACTTGCGAAAGATTGCTGAACAAGCAGGGATTCCTGTATTGCCCTCCATGGTGAAAGCGGAACTGCTTGGTAGAGTTTTGGATTTCCTGGTAGCCAAAGCTTCCGTTTCATCAGAAGAAACTGCTCCCCTTCGGCCCCTTACGTTAGGGAGAGGTGAAGCTAAGGCTATAGAGGATCCGGAATTGGTGAAGCTCAAGTTGCAGCTTGAATTGGAGAGAGAGATAAAGGCAGCTCGTCAAGCTGAATACGAGCAGAAAGAAAGGATGATAGCCTTGAAACGACGGGAAAGAGAAGAAAAGATACAAATGGAGAGACAGCTGGCCAGTATCAGGTTGAACGAGAAAGGCAAAGAGAGAGAGCTTGGCGAATGTTTTTCCCTCACTAAGGCTTTTAAACTACTACCACCGTTTGATGAAAAAGAACCAGACGTGTTCTTTGGTATTTTTGAGGATACAGCCACAACCTTGCATTGGCCAAAAGAACAATATTTTCTACTCATTCGGAGTGCACTGAAAGGCAAGGCTGCTCATATAGCTTCGCAAATGTTAGAGGAACGAGATTACTATGTCCTAAAAAAAGCTGTCCTTGATGCCTATACCATTAAAGCTGAAGGGTATAGGCAAATGTTCAGGAACTCCATCAAAGGAACCACCCAAACTTATTTGGAATTGTTTCAGGTCAAATTAAAATAGTTTAGAAAATGGCTAGAATCTGAAAACATAACTACCTTTGAACAATTACAGAACTTAATGGTACTAGAGGAGTTTTTGAGGAGAATTCCTTCCAACATTTCTATGTACATCAGAGAACGGCAGGAGAAGGAGGGGAAGAATGCAGCTCTTCTTGCTGATGAATATCACCTCATCCATAAAGTCAAGAAACATAACTCTACAGATGAGGCAAGTATAAATATTTATTGTTCCTTCTGTAAACAGAAGGGACATGCCATAAAAGACTGTCCTAACCCCCGATGTCAATTTTCTAAGGTTATGCAGCCTTATCAGCAAACAGCAGGGAACAGACCAGGGACTACTCAGAGCAAAAACCAAAGAGGGATTGCTCTCCATTGTTCTCAAGTCACAAATGACTTCTCTGATATCCTTTGCTCTGGTACTGTCAATAATTACCCTGTAAAGTTGTTAAAAGACACAGAATCGTCACAAACTATAGTAAGTGATAAATTGAAACATCTGACTCAGCCTACTAATAAATATGTTACCATCACTGATTTATCCAGTAAATTAGAGTTACCTCTGGTTAATATGCATATAGATTGCCCTTACTTTACTGGAAGAACCGAAGTAGCCTTACTGGATAGAGATTTGCCTTGTGAGAAAGCTGATATTCTGTTAGGAAATGATTTAGCTGAAGGAACTGTCTTGCCTAATCTCATTATTTCTCAACCAGGGTATGTTATAGAAAATGAGCAGAACCAACAGGAAGTTCTACCTTGCCAAGCCACCACTTGTTCTGCTGCTACTAAAGCTGCAATTGGAGCTCCCACTGATGACGACACCTCAAACTCCTCACCGAGCTTACCAGACTTGGTTGGTCTCCATCATGATCTTCAGAGATCAGATGATAGCCTTAAGGATTGCTTCAATAAGGTTGAAAATCCCTCGGATAAGAGCTATAAGTTACCCTTATTTTATCCAGAGAATAATATCGTCATGCATCATTACAGGTCTCCTACACTGACTGACAAAGACTCGTGGCGCGACTGTCATCAACTGGTTGTACCTGGCAGCTTCCGATCTTCAATCATGAAATTAGCCCACTCTGCTGAGAGTCATCTAGGTATCACGAAGACATACAGGCGCCTCCTAGAAGATTTCTACTGGCCCAGAATGAAGATGGACGTAAAGAGTTTCGTTGAGAGGTGTCATGTGTGCCAAGTTACCGGAAGACCTAATGAAAAGATACCACCAGCCCCTCTAGTGCCCATTGTGGTCACTAGTACACCTTTTGATAAAATAATTATAGATTGTGTTGGGCCTTTGCCAAAAACTAGCCGGCGTAATGAATATATACTAAGTGTTCTTTGCCCCACTACTAGGTTCCCTCTAGCATTTCCACTTAAAAATATCTCTGCTAGAAACATTATCCAACAACTGATTAAAGTTTTTACATTGTTTGGTTTTCCTAGGCAACTTCAATGCGATAGAGGTACCAACTTTACCTGTACTTTGTTCCAGAGTGCTCTCCATCAATTTATTATCTTTAATGTTCTCTCTTCAGCCTATCATCCTCAGTCCAATGGGGCCTTAGAGAGAGTTCATCAGACTCTTAAGAATTTGCTACGACGCTATGGAATGGAAACGGAGAAGGAATGGGATGAAGACATAGACTTACTTCTGTACATACTTCGGAGCGTACCAAATGAGTCTACAGGAGTTTCTCCATTCGAGATGATGTTTGGACGAAGACCCAGGTCAAACATCAGCATGATAAAAGAACAGATACTAAAAGGTTCTAGGAAAGATAATCAGGTAAGCCTTCCCCAATACTTGAAGTCCTTGGAGGAGAAGTTGTTGCATATCCATGCCTTTGCTCGAAAGAACTTGCAGCATGCTCAAGAGCTTATGAAGGATAGATATGACAAGAAGGCAAAGGTAAGAGAGTTTAAGTGTGGAGATAAGGTGCTGGTTTATCGCTGCGTACCTGGCTCTCCCTTGAGAGAGAAATTCATGGGACCTTATAAGATTATTAGGCGGACCACAAAAACATATTATGTTATTGCAACTCCTGACAGACGTAAGTCAACTCAGCTTGTACATGTGAACTTGATAAAACCCTTTCATGAATCTACCACAGGTATAGTTAATCATGTGATTCATGACTTTAAATCTACCAAGCAGAGTTTGTCAGTAACGCCTCTTAATCACAGGTCACAGAATGAGATGCAGAATGAGGTGCAGACTCCTACCAAGGTTGGTACAGACGTGAGCCACGAGGATGACGATACTGATTTCAGTGTGAAGTCGACTTTGTCTTGGAAGGACATGAACAATTCGGAAATTCTAAAGTCCCTTCCATGGTTCCTAGACTGTTCACCAAATCAAAAGAAAGACTTGAGTATACTCATTAGCAAGTATGTATCAATTTGTTCAGATAGGCCTGGAAGTAGCACCAAAGTAAAGCATGATTTAGTACTAGAACCTAATACAAACCCCATCAGACAATCTTTTTACAGGGTATCTCATCGCCATCTGCCTATCTTGAAACAGGAAGTGGAATACCTGCTGCAACATAACCTCGCCAAGCCCAGTACATCCCCATGGGCTTCTCCATGCATTCTGGTAAGGAAAGCCAACAATACCTACCGTTTGTGTACTGATTATAGAAAACTTAATTTAAAGACTATAAAAGACTCTTACCCGTTGCCCAGAATAACTGATATAATAGATTCTGTCAGTAATGCCAAATATTTAACTCAAATAGACCTGCTGAAAGGCTACTACCAGATTAAGCTAACCGAAAGGGCCAAAGAAGCTTCAGCATTCATCACTCCTTTTGGTTTATTTGAATATAATGTATTGCCATTTGGCCTAACCAATGCCCCAGCTACATTTCAGAGGACTATGCAAGACATCAACAGGGGTCTCCCCCATGTATATGTGTACCTGGACGACATTGTCGTAGCAACCACTACCTGGGAAGAACACCTGAGAATACTAACTTCCCTCTTCGAAAGATTAAGAGAGGCAAACTTGACCATCAACCTTGCAAAGAGCTCCTTTGATAAAGGTCAGGTAACTTATCTTGGTCACATCATAGGCAGTGGCACTATTGTTCCTAAGGATGTGAACATTGGTGCCATCCAGGAATATCCAGAACCAAGGAATAGGAAAGAGCTTAGGACATTTTTAGGCATGGTGTCATACTATTCCCGATTTTGCCCTAATTTTTCAACAATCACTGCTCCACTTTTTATTCTAACTTCAACCAAAGTACCTTTTAAGTGGACATGTAATCATAACAGGGCCTTTGATCAGCTAAAACTATTTATGGTTTCCCAGCCACTTCTACAAGCTCCTGACTTCACCAAACCCTTTTTCCTTCAGGTAGCTGCCAGCAACATCAGTTTTGGTGGTGTTCTTCTACAGGAAATTGCGAGTGATGGTGCTGTTTCCTTGCCACTATTGGAGAGACTCTTGCCCATAGCCTATCATTCTGGATTCTTCAAAGGGTCACAACTCAGATGGGCTACAGTAGAAAAAGAATTATTCAGTATAATCAACACTGTGCTACATTTCCGTCCGTATCTGGAAGGCCTAGACAATGTTGTTGTCTACTCTGACCACATGCCTCTGAGTTTCCTCCACCGTGCAAAGTTCACCAACCAGAAACTTCTCAGATGGTCCTACATTCTCTCCTCATTTAACATCGAAGTGAGGAAAATCTCCGGATCACGGAACACCATCGCCGATGCTCTATCGCGTCAACCTCTGCTCCATAGGAGTTGAGAAACATTATTTAGAATTGTATAAATCTCAATTTTTTGCTATATTCTTAAAATAATTTTGGATAGTAATTTTACTCTTAAAAGGGGAAAAATGTAATGTCCTAACATATTTCTAATTGTTACTTTTATATTAAGCCTCCACAACTGCCATCTGTTGTTTGGTTATGTCTCCAAACTTATATTTCAGTCCTTGTTTTCCTAGCACCGCTAGTGAATTAATGTAAAATTACTTGTTATTTTTATTGTTGATCCTTGGGAAAACTGACTTGTCAGCTTTCCATGCTTCGGTAAGTGCAGGACGACATGGCCATCTCACCCAAAAATAGATTTTTCGCTTCGCTCAAAATCCGTATTTTGGGCTCAAGCCATGTCGTCCTGATGGAAGTATACCAGAGCATTACTGTATCTGTGGATTCTCAGAACGTGCCGTACTCTCCGGATGTAATTTTTCCCGGTTGACTAGACCTAGAGACCTAAGATGTTACCGTTATACATCTTTTCAACTAAGTATAAACCATGTTAGAGCTTCCTGCCCCCTACAGGGAAGAGTCCTACTAGACTCTGGAAAAGTCTCGAAGAGTACATATACCTATGTATGAATACCAGGCAAGCTAATATAGTGGTCTCGCCCTATATTAAGTAAAGCATAGTTTGTAAAGAATCACTGCGTCAATATGAAATATCGACCAGTTCTCCGCACAATACTTGTATTTGACAAAGGTTTTATATCCGCATAGGAGGAAAACCAATGCAACATAGCTTGCATAAAGGAACAATTCTATTAGAATTATCCCAGATAAGGTACATAGAATGAATGCTCAATTATACCAATAAATTGACACAGGTGAAGGAGACGCAAGGTTCTCAAGAACCAGTTTATTGACAGGCAATAAATAGACAGGTTAACCACAATTATATATATATATATATATATATATATATATATATATATATATATATATATATATATATATATATATATATATATATATAGAAGAGGATAACCCAAAACTTTAAGCATAAGTATGATAGTAAACAGAGCTTGTTTGTCTGAAAGAAAAAACATTAGATGCCACTTTTAAGATACCGAGGTATCAAAGTCATAAAAGCCTGTATTACAAATCAATGACATTTGCGTTAGAAACGCTCGGCACACATGTCTGCACTTATGCTAGGTTCACCTTCGGAAATGGAACAGTCTGGATGGGCAACACAGTGCCCTCACTTAGTTTGTAGTACAGTATGTAACTACACACTCACCCTGGAATTAATCGTCCCAATTAAGACCACTGTTCCTTGCAGAGTTAAACAGTAGGGTTAACACCGCGACCCACTGCTACCACAGATCTCTTTTAGTTCCTCTACTTGCTTCGCATAGTGGCGAAAGAACACTCTGGAAGACTTCCAGCCAGTGTATGAACGGAGATGTTCAAAATCCATACAATTAAAGAAATTTAAGAATGAGGCAACTTTCCTCGGATCGTGACCTGCGGGTGTATTGTCAGGATCCGCTCTGCGAATAAAATATGTGATTTTCGCTTTGAGTTGATTCAGAGATAAATTTGAGCCTGATGTTTCTCCCCTGAATAGTTGACCACCCTTGAAGTCTGAAGTTCTATGAAGATAGACCTTTAGGCATTCTACTGGACATAGAGATGCATCTTCTTTCAGAGGGCAGAATCTCCAGGGACCCCACCTGATGGTGGGTAACTCATTCTTGGCGAGAAAAGTAGGCTCCGGAAACAGGTTCAGTTCTCCCCCATCCAGGAACTGAACATGACCTTCCTCTCTCGAGAGACCTACAATCTCACTAACCCTGGCCCCAGACGCGAGTGCAAATAGGAAAATAACTTTTTGGGTCAAATCCTTTAACGCACCCTCCTCATTGCTCAACAGAGAAGCGAAATGAAGAACTTTGTCTAAAGACCATGAAATGGGCTTTGGAGGTGCTGAAGGTCTGAGCCTAGCGCAGGGTTTCGAAACTTTATTGCCTTCTAGTAGATTTGCACATACATTCCTCTAGGAAGTCTATGCTGGCTTTCGAAATCCCGTAACGCTTTCTCACCGCTAGGGAGAGAAAATCATGAGCTGCAGGGTCCGGGTTTTCTGTAATGAAGCGCAGACAGTAGACTTCTGGACTCGCTGGGTCAGAACTGGATCTGGTAGCGGTAGAAACTTCAGCCGTAGTTCCAATGCCAGGGGGAACCACACGCTGTTCGGCCACTTTTGGGCCACTATTGCTGCTACCCCCTTGAAGGATCTCAGTTTGTTGAGGACCCTCAACAGAAGGTTGTGAGGAGGGAACAGATAAATCCTGGACCATCTGTTCCAGTCGAGGGACATCGCGTCCACTGCTTCCGCTAAGGGGTCCTCGTACGGGGACACGTACAGGGGCAACTTCTTGTTGTCTTTCATCGCAAAGAGGTCTATCTGCAGTTCTGGGACTTGACTCAAGATGAAGGAGAATGATCCTGCGTCTAGAGACCATTCCGACTCTATCGGTGTGAACCTGGATAGAGCGTCCGCTGTCACATTGCGGACTCCTTGAAGGTGAACTGCCGACAGGTACCACTTCTTCTTTTCCGCCAATCGGAAGATGGCCAACATCACCTGGTTGAGAGGTGGTGACCTCGATCCATGTCGATTCAAGCATCTCACAACTACCTCGCTGTCCAGAACCAACTATATGTGGATCGAGTTACGCGGGGAGACTTTCTTTAAGGTAAGGAGCACTGCCATAGCTTCTAGAAAGTTTATGAGAAAGGTCTTGAATAGCTTGGACCAAGTCCTCTGGACTTTTTTCCGATGAGAGTGACCTCCCCATCCCTCCTTCGAGGCGTCTGAGTGAATTGTCACTGACGGGGGAGGTGGCTGAAGAAGAACCGACTTCTTTAGATTTCTGGCTTGGGACCAAGGCCTGAGAAGAGTACGTAGACGAAACGGAACTGGTCTTCTCAGATCTCTTCGCGCGTTGATGCATAACTTCTCCAAACTCCAGTTGCATCCTTTAGCTGTGCTCTTAGGACCGGGTCTGTCATCGAAGCAAACTGGAGAGAACCCAGTACTCTCTCCTGCTCGCGTCTTGATATCCTTTCGGAATCTAGAAGTCTCTTGACAGAACCCGCTATCTCCTTCCTTTCTTCGCCGGGATGGAGAAACGGTGTGACATCAGGTCCCAGTGGATTCCCAGCCACTGGAACTTTTGAGATGGAGAAAGTCGAGACTTTTTTCTGTTGATCTTGAAGCCTAGAAACTCTAGGAACTGGATCACATGAATGGAAGCTTGCAAGCATTCTGTTTTGGATGCTGCCCACACCAGCCAGTCGTCCAGGTAGGCTACTACCTGAATTCCCTTTAGGCGTAATTGCTTGAGAGCTACGCTCGCAAGCTTCGTGAAGATCATTGGAGCTATATTTAGCCCGAACGGCATTGCTCTGAAGGCGTATAGTCTTCGTTGTAGCTTGAACCCTAGGTAGGGGGAGAGTCGACGGTTGATTGGAACGTGCCAATAGGCGTCTGACAAGTCTATGGAGACGGTATATGCTCTCTTGGGCAGTAAGGTCCTTATGTGTTGCACTGTTAGCATCTTGAACTTGCAGTTCACTATAAACTTGTTGAGTGGCGACAAGTACAGAATGACTCTGAGTTTTTCCCGAGTCCTTCTTTGGAACACAATACAGCCTCCCTTGGAATTTGATGGACTTTACCCTTCAGATCACTTTATTCCTCCAAAAAATCTTGGATATACTCCTCCAGAACGAGGGTGGAGTGTTGGAAAAACCGAGGGCACGGGGGTGGAGTGCTGTACCAGCTCCAGCCCAGTCCATTCTTGAGTAGGCTGTGGGCCTAGGGATCGAAGGTCCACCGATCCCGAAAATTCTGAAGTCTCCCTCCTACCGGTATCACCTCACTTGGACTGTTGTCCAGAGGTCTTGCCTCCCTGACCGCGACCACCCCTGAATCCCCTTCCCCTTGAGGGGCACCTAGACGAGCCTCTGGCTGTTCCTCTAGGCTTTGCTCGAAAGGAAGTTGGCTGCCCTTCGAATGTTGGGTTGAATGCCGGGGACTGCGTCGACACGGCCTGGGGTACCCACTGGAATGTGGTCGGGGTTTGTGCCACCATCTGGGGCACTAAAGGCATCGGCAATTGCTGTTGCTGTTGCTGTTCAACTGGCTTGGCTGGCCGAGACGGTAGCCTAGTTCTTTTAGTATTCCTCTTCGGTTGGGAACCCTCATCCGGGGAAAACTTTCTCTTGATAGACAGGCCCCACTTCTGGAGAAGATTTCTATTCTCCGTGGCGGCCTTATCCACAACTTCTTTGACCAATTCGCTAGGGAAAAGGTCTTTGCCCCAAATGTTGGAGGAGATTAGTTTCCTTGGCTCGTGCCTCACCGTAGCCGAGGTGAACACGAACTCCCTACAAACTCTCCTCGCCCTGACGAAGCTGTAAAGATCCTTCGTCACTGTGGCCAGATGAGTCTTGGCCACTACCATGAACATTTCATGGACCTTTGGGTCACTTGCCATCATCTCAAGAGTGGTCTGAAGAGACATTGAGGCAGCCAGTCTTTCTTTTGTCTCGAGCTCTCTCCGCAAAAGAAAGTCAGACAGCTTAGGGAGGTTCTCACCGAACTCACGTCCGGCAATATCAGCCTCCAACTTCCCGACTGAGAAGGTAAGATGGACGTCCTTCCAGTCCTTGTGGTCCATGGGTAGGGCCAGCGACAAGGGTTTACACTCCTCCAGGGAGGGGCAAGGCTTGCCAGCCTCGACTGCTTTTAATACAGCCGCAAACCCTTTCTGCAAAAAGGGGAAGGCTCTAGCAGGAGAGGACACAAAGGAAGGGAGCTTCTTACTCAATGCAGCTACCTTTGAGTTTGTGAAGCCCCTCTCTTTCATCGAAGATGAAAGCAAAGCTTGAGCCTTAGCATGGTGC
>NC_090758.1:65826559-65854059 GCF_036898095.1 Palaemon carinicauda | reverse complement strand
TTTATCTTTAAGCAGCTGAACAGATTGTATTAATGGTATCGGTGGGCTCGGAAATTATTTTTCAGCTACAGTTTTGGGATTCACACAGTTGATTATGTTTATATCATCAAGCGAATATTTTTTTTTATATGAATATTATTGTACCTTTTTCTTGTTATACTAATATTTTTCAAAATCAATCTCCTCCCTTATTCAAAACAAAAAATTAATATATAACTGTTTACTACCGGGTATAAGATATATAGAATGCAATCAATAACATTACATAGCACTGAAATGTAATAATTTATTTTCTTATATAGAAAAAACTGAGAATTTCACTGTAATAAATTAATAAAAAAACATAAGCAAGGATTAGTTTGTAAAGTTATTGCTTGAAATACGAAAGATGATCAGCATCACTACTTTGTTCAAGAAACTATGGCATCATGCTTGCTTAAAAAACTCGGGTAACATCTGAGAATGTTGCTTTAATTAAATTTTATTGTTTTCCAGAAATATAAATTTGTTAGGACCTTGGTTAAGTCATAGCATTTAAACTATTCCTATAAAAAAGACGGAACAATGCAACACAGGATAATATCTTGATATAATAGCATTTTGTGAAGGATTAAGAAATGTTGTCTTCATTGCAAATCATGACTTGCAGCTGATAAACATTGTCACATATTGTGCAATTAGACAAGACTGAGATTCAAAAGCCCTACTCTTTTAGCTCAGGGTAAGTTATCTTGAATATTTACAAACTTCATATATGCTCTATATTACAACATGCAGCTTGTGCATATTGATAGCTTTTTTCAAATTCAAGTCATAATTTATCGTCCAAAAGAAAGGTAGATAGAATACCTAGGTTTGATACAACTATGCTAATAGAAGAGCACAGAGAAACATTTGCAATCGAATGTAGGATTTGATTTGTAGTCTTAGAGACTTTAAAAACGAAAAGCAAACAAATAATGAGGAACGGTGTGATATTAAGAACATATATCAGTCAGTTGGTAGTCACGATGTTGCTAGCGATAAAGATGGTGCTATGAATTTAGATTGTATTATTATTATTATTATAATTATTATTATTATTATTATTATTATTATTATTATTATTATTATTATTATTATTATTATTATTATTATTATTATTATTATTATTACTTAAGCTGCAATCCTTTCTGGCAAAGCAGAATGATGTAAGCACAAGGACTTCAACGGAGAAGAAAATAAGAAAATAAATGAACTACAAGAGAAGCATGTACAATTGAGATAAAATATATCATGAATAATAACGACATTAAAATAGATTTTTCATATATAAAGTATAGGAAGGGACCTAGGTTAACCTGTTCATAAATATGATGAGTCAGGAATATCACAATAACTAAATGAGGTAACTAGATATTAATATCAGCATAAAAAATGAGAAATTTAATATTTTCAGAAGCGGAAAACCAGACAGGAGAAGAATACTCTAAACAAAGTATAAGAAATGAATTAAAACACTTCTTGGGAATATAATGAATACCAAAAATCCTAGACTACTTTCTTTGGGTTATTTTAGGGCTCAATTTCAAGTCATAGGCCTACAATTTGCATCTTGCCCTGATTTTAACTAGAACTCCCTTTAGGGACTCCACAAAACCAGATATACATTAAGGTGATGGAATTGATCCAAAGAACACCACCCTGAGGAACCCCAGATTTCACCTAGACTCACCATGGTGCCCATCAACAACAACTCTTTGAGATATATTACTTAAATAAAAAATAATCTTAATAAGAAAATATCAAGCACTTCCAATTGTTCAAGTTTGAAAGCAAGGGTATCATGATTAACATGGTCACAGGAAGCACCAAAATTATGGTCCAAGGCCTTTTCAAAACCCAAATTTTTATCTAAGGAACATATGATAAACTTCAGCAAACTTCTTTAAACCTTTTTTTGAAAACATGTTCAAAAACTTTAAAGAATATGGGAGTTGTATAAATTGGATGGTGATCAGCTGGAAATGAGCTACCAAAAACACATTTCCATAATGATGTAATATTGCCATAAAAATAATCTCTTTTTGCCTATCTAGGAAAATTAACAGAGAATTGGAGAAATAAGAAATGGGTAGGCTTTATAAAAACGTAAAAATACCATTTAGGTCTACACCTCCATAAGAAGCAAGATACATCAAGAGAGCTTTAATTTCAAGAGAGGAAATGTTATATTAGTCTGTTTAGCGTTTTGGAAAACTGAAACTAAGATCAGGTGCCGCCTTACTTTACAACATGTTAAGCATATCACCCAAAAGTGTTGCTCTTCCCTTCTGACAGTGAGTCACAGAGCCATCTGGTTTAAGTAAAGGAGGAAATTTTACATTTTCACCAAATAAAGTCCTCCTCTTATGTTCCTGATTTTTAATAGAAAAAGTTTCTCTTGCGGTTAAAGTTTACTCGTTTAAATTGAAGAGAAAACTCTATGAGTATAAGCAAGTCATATCTGATCTCTTACAGTTCCAAAGATGAGAGGCCATATTTCTCCAAATAAGTAAGTCTACAATCATAACTGAATTGTTTTTTTCTCTTTCTCTCGGTAGTTTAGCACACGAGAAGGGGTTTGGCTGTCATTAATGTTAACCAGATTCTAATTCCTAAGAACAACAGTCTTAATACTATAGTACAACTGTAACCCATTAAAGTTTGAAAACTGTCTCAGAATGCCTTTCCTGTTTGCTTGAGCTCTTATATAAAACTTACATGAATATGATACATCATGGCTATAATGATCAATCTTTACTATTAATGAAATTAAGTGATAATACTATGTCCTAAATGGAGAACCAAATTTACTTGTGAAAATGATAGACTAGTCAGTGTATACTATCTTCAAATAGTTACTCTGAGTAGGTTCAGTTATGATTTTCCCACAGCCTGATTCAGAGGCAAAGCCTGAGGCTCTCAAGCAATGGCAATGAGTAGGAAAAACAATAATCATTCCCTATGGTAAGAAATGGAAATCATCAACAGACACCAAGAGTCCTTTTTACCATTTTCTTGTATCATGCCATAATGGTAAGAGGACAATCAACTATGGAATCATCCATATATTACTTAAATTACAATTCCTTTCCAGGTGACATTCATAAATCTCCCTCACCTTCACAAGAAATTATACAAACCTTTTCAAATATAATATTTCAGGATGCTTGCCACTTTCCATTCGATTAGGAACTAATCTAAAATCATTCCGAATTAGCTTTAAAACCAAATTTTAATTTATATTTAGTGGTTGAACATATTGGTGGACAATTGGCTCATTTTGGTTTAATGGATTCCAGAAATTATTCATACCAGAAATCCGATCGATCTAGATGATTCATAATTATGAGTGTGAAAGCTCAATATGAAGTTTCATTATATATATATATATATATATATATATATATATATATATATATATATATATATATATATATATATGTATATATATATATATATATATATATATATATATATATATATATATATATATATACATATATATATACAGTATATGTAAATGTATATATATATATATATATATATATATATATATATATATATATATATATATATATATATATATATATATATATATATACAGTATATGTAAATGTATATATATATATATATATATATATATATATATATATATATATATATATATATATATATATATATATATATATATATATACATATAAACGTGTACACCATAATAAGTTCTGTACAGTTAACACCTTCTCCAGGTATCCATTTATCTTAGATATTGTAAGATGTTACATGACATTAGATGAAGGAGAAATATGGCTTACTTTTGGTAGACTTTCCAGGTATTTATAACATCTTAGTTCTAATTAACTTTGTGATGCATCCAAGGAAACTTACTTTGGATCCTCCTCCCAATCAACAATTTTGATGTTGTCACACTTTTAATGTTGTGCTCAGGTTTTCTATAAATATTATGAGAAAAAGAACTTTGATACAGGAGAAACGTGTAGTATAGCCAAGACTTGATTAGCATTAGTACTTTCGTCCTATTAGTAAAATCGAGGGACTCCCGATTATTATATATAAATACAATATATAAATATATATATATATATATATATATATATATATATATATATATATATATATATATATATATATATATATATATATATATATATATGTATGTATATATATATATATATATATATATATATATATATATATATATATATATATATATATATATATATATATAAAGAGGACATATTTATACAAGTGAATGGGCTACCCGAAGTATCAGTTTCCTTATTATTCCCCATAAGTTATATTGTAGATAAGAGGATAATGCTAGATCAACAAAAATACAGAATACGCTAAGAATCAAGTTATGACCTGCGGTAAAAGCAATGAGAAAATATTCAACAATATTTGCTTGGCTGTAGTCATCAACGGGGATTATTTTATACATCTCAGACCGACCAATTCCATGACTCTATTCTAGCCAGTGAGAGCCCCAAGTATTGTTAAGAGATTCCCAAGAAATGTGAAATATCCATCTCAGGCTTGATAATTCAAACAGAAATGCCTCTAGATGTTTGACCAACATAGAATAAGATACATTAAGAACTATTCTTAATCAACATATGTATTTTAAGTAAAATAGGAAGATGAATGATGTGAATGTTAAAAAATATTTTCGATAACTGTGGCGTCTGATTGTCTATATAAGATGCTTGGATTAAAGAGTGTACTAAATTAGATTCAGTTTTGGGCTCTCGGCAGATGCCTCTGGCATAAATGAACAGGCCCATCAATTCTTTATTAACTGCAAATTTTCATCTTCAAATTGAAAGTTCAAGCTGTGAATGTTTGAATTCACCTGCTGCGTTCCAGAGAGTGATTATTGTTCTTTAGACCGTGTTTGATAGGAAGTGACTGTTTTTATATATGGTATTTAGATTGCAAGTGAAGCTGTTGAGGAGCACTTGCTGTTGTTTGAGGAGCTGTTAATACATTCAAAAGACTATGGTTAAATTTAAGAACTCTATGTTGTTGGCAAGGGAGGTGAAATTTCTTGGGTTTATCGTGGGTTAATCAGGTATTAGTAAGAATGGTAAGTTTTTGATTAAGGCATGATAATTTCCCAATCTCCTGAGTGTGTGTGATTGGCAATTTTTTCTTGATTTGATTGGTTTGTGTTGCAAGTATATTAGAGTGTTCAAATATGAGGAAGTCTTTGAATTAATGGATAGGTAAGAGGAACGGTACGAAACTGAAATGGTAAGATGAAAAAATAAAACCATTTGTAAGGTTTAAGATGTTACTTTCGTATGTACAGAGTGGTTTGAGAAGAGAAATAATCTTGAGTTTTATACAGGTGTGAGTAGCATTAGTGTGAGCCGATCTTTGGTTCAAATGCAAAGATTATATATGGAAGTATAATTGGGAGTGATAGCATATGTTAACCTGAATGCTTTGTCAATACAGAATTTGGATTGATTCGATTTTAGGTTAAAATATGCAGAAATGTTTCAGCCTATTCAATGTCAAGGATGTAAAGTAGGATTGAAGATAAGAAGATTGATTTTGATTTTGAAAGGTTTGGAACATAGTTTTGAAAGTGAAGATATGCTATGCAAATGAGTTTTGAGTGCATGAACTATAAAATAAAGAGAGGTACTATTAAGAAAAATCTTGGTACCATAGGTAGGCTGAAAATAAGGCAATAGATGAAGTAACAAAAAGATATATATAATAAGAATATGTTTAAAAGTGGATGTCTATCTATGATATTAAAAGTGGTAAGTATGCAGCACCAAGTAACTGTGTATTTGTATTTTTTACGGAATCAACCAATGTAATATCGGGCATTGTACCACAAATGTATTACCTAGGCTCATAAAATATATCGGTAATTACTTTTTTGTATATCTTGCTCTCCTCCTACATGGACAAAAGAATCCCTTTAAGCTTCAGTTTTCATGCATTAGCTGGTTTGAATTTTTGTGAAGTTATTGCTTACAAATACTTATGTATAGGCTCAGTATTAGTTTAAAAAAGTTTAGCTGTATTCCTCTCGCCTCTCTGTTATAACCTAATAGCCTAATCACACAATTGGTGCTCCCGCTTTCAACTTCACTGCTGTGGCATACTGTTTGGTGATGCCACCCCTAGCTTATCTCTTCATTCTACATTCACACCAGTAGAGACACATTCACTTGATATCAGTGCAGCAAGTTTCAGTTTCACAAAAAGGGCTATCACTAGGTAGAGCAACAAAAGCAGACTATGTTCTCACTGCTATCACCAACGACACCTTCTGAGAAATCTCCGATTAGCTTTGTGAACAAGGGGACATCCCAACATTGTACGACGCCCTGATAACATACATCATGGAGCAGTACTCTCCTTTGCCAGACACCCATATAACCAAGCTTTTTCAGCTCTCTCAACAACCGTTTAGGAACCAAAAGTCTTTGCTTGCCCTCAGGGAAATGACCAGTACTGTATGCCTTCAACAAGCCACAAATGGCTCTCCTCAGGTTGTGGAACTACTTTAGGTAGTTTGGGTTCGGCGCCTCCCCGAACCTGTATGCGCTACCATACTGATGTATATATTTTTCATTGAAGAACCTGATGACAAAAGTTAACGCGTTTGACGATGACCAATTAACCAGCTTTAAGACCTCCATCAATGCCCCTACCCATGTAGAAGATGACAAATTTTCAACATGTACTGAAGTTGACATGATTGGGGTAGGATGCAATGTGGTAGGATACAGACACACTTCGCCATATGCTGAAGTGGCGACAAAGCCACCCACCATCGATATATTCCACCCTGATCTCACACCCCTACCAACAACCTCACCACTTACTGACGCCCATCTGCTGCAGTTATGGTAATACCATTATAAATTCACAGCTGCTGTGAAGAAATCTGCAAATAGTTATCACTATCCAGAAAAACTTGTAAGGAGACCAGAGTTTTAGGCAGTGGCTTCTCCTAATTGTAGTCTTTTCTATTTATAAGATTCCGTCAAGTACTGCAATTTTTGGTACACACCAGTGCTTGCTGTTGTCTTCTACCAAGGCCAGTCTTCAATATTCGACGACATAGTCTGTCTAAGCCTGCAAAATTCCAAATTTAACTGCCAATGGATCTGCAATCTCTACCAAGTGTTAAGAGACCGTTATATTATACTTTTGGAGTGCCAAATATTATTTGAAGTTTCTTGATGCTGACGTCACATTGCAAATCCTCGATGTAGATTTCCTCGCATATATCCACCTGGTGGAGGTTACTCACCGATGTTTAGTTAACACAGACACTTGTTGACACCTCTTGAACACACCACCTCCAAAATTACTCTCCATGTCAGCACACAAAAGGATGCGTATGCCCACCTCATCAAATCATATCAAGAAGTCTTCCATCCTGAACTTCACAAAACGTCAACTTTTCCATATAAACACAGTAGTTTTTACCATATTATGACAATGAGGCTATCAGTGCTCGCCTATTTCAAGCATCTCTTGACGAATTGTTTTACGGTCACTAAAAAATGTTCGCCAAAATGTAAGAAATTGTCCATTGCCTAAAGGCAATCAAGCTCTTGGTTGTTGACATCCTGCAGAAAGATACGTCCCTGCATATATGCGTACAGGTATATGAACATGCAGACAGAAGGGGTTAACTACTCGTACAAAACATTACTGCCGTTATATCTTACGTGTATGAAAAAAAAAATTCCTAAGTTGACCTCCTGAAGGGGTGTTATCAGATACCAGTGAACCCATAAGTCCTCGTCAATACCTCCATCAACACCCCTTCCATTATGTGCAGCTGGAATCATCCTTTTTTAGCCTTCGTAATGCTGGGGCTACTTTTCAACGATTCATGGATGGCATATTATGGGATCTAGCCCTTCAGAGTGTGTTACATGGATGGCAAACTTCTGTTTTCTTCCTCCAAAGAGAAAGGACTCCGTCACCTGTGAGTCATGCTTGATCACCTACAACAGTATGGCCTTGTAATCGGTTACGACAAGTGTACCTTTGGCACCAGCAAAGTATTGTTCTAAGGGTAACACATCACTCCGTAAAAAGTCTACACCCCCATGATCCCCCCCCCTCCCCCAGGCATATAACAACTGTTGAGAACACTCCCACGCCCTCAACCGTCAGAGCACTGCAAGATATTTTCCTCATGATCATCAATATTCGTTGTTCATGGCAGCCATCGTTACTACTCCCAGCCCCCTTCACACTTCCCTCAAAGATAAGTCAAAAGACCTGAAGTGAGGTTCCCTTCAAGATACAGCCTTATACAACACAGAGAATACCCTATCAAACACGGCTGCTCACAGTTTTCATTTCCTACATGCTGCTCTAAGTATCTCCATCAATGACAGCGACATTGCTATTAGTGCAGTACTCGAGCAGGTGGCTTATTATAGTAGGAAACTGTCTAAGGTGGTATCTGGATATGCATTTGACAAAGAATTGATGGAGGGGCATTACTTCTGCCATTTCTTACAAGGTAGCATGCGATGCCCTTCTTACAATCTTCATCGTTCGTACTGACTATATTGTCCAAAGGGAAAGGCAACTCTTTTGGCTGATGTGTTTGACAGTAAACAGATTAATGAAAAACTTGGACTTCCTCATTCCTGTTTTCCTGAGGCTAAACTAACTAGTTTAGCTTTTCGATCTCGTGAAATTAAAGCTCTGTTGATGGACCTTGATGCTTATGGAGTTGTACACCCAAATGGTATTTTTCCTTTGTTTTTTATAAAGAGAGCAGATTTCTTAGCTCGAAAGTTATCTGTTATTTTGCACAAGTTAGCAAGAAGAGGAGCTTTTAGAACTTGTTGGAGAATTGGTAATGTTACTCTTCTATGTAAATGTGTTTGTGGTAGCTCAAGTCCCACTGATTACCGCCCAATTTCCATAACTCCCATATTATCTAAAGTTTTTGAACGTCTTCTGGCAAAACGTCTTAATAGGTTTGCTGAAGGTAATAATCTATTCCCTAGTTTATAATTTTTTTTTTGTAAAGGCCTTGGAGCATGCGATGCCCTTCTTACAATCTCCAATGCTGTACAGAAATCCCTTGATTGTGGTCAGGAAGTTCATATGATTGGCCTTGATTTTAGTGCTGCCTTTGACCGTGTTAATCATGAGGCCCTTGTTTTCAAACTCAAACAGTTGGGAGTGGGTGGGTCGTTTCTTAGCATTATTATTGATTTTTTAAGTAATAGATCTCAAAGAGTTGTTGTTGATGGGCACCATAGTGAGTATAAGAATGTGATATCCGGTATCCGACAGGGTAGTGTTCTTGGCCCATTACTTTTCATACCACATACACATGACATGTGGTTTGGCATAGAAAACAAGCTTGTTGCATATGCAGATGATGCTACTCTTTTTGCATCAATTCCATCCCCTGAATGTAGATCTGTGGTTGCTGAATCCCTTAATAGAGGTTTAGCAAAATTAGTGCAGGGCGCAAATTATGGGCTATGAAGTTGAATCCTAACAAAACTCAAAGTATGATTGTGAGTAGGTCAAGGACGATGGCTCCTCAACATCCAGATCTCAGTATTGATAATGTTTCTTTAAATTTTTATGACTCTTTTAAAATTTTAGCTGTGATTCTCGAGAGCAAATTTACTTTTGAGAAACACAGGTCTGTGTCTTCTTCAATTGCACAAAACATTGGCTTATTGAGAAAGTCTTACAAGATTTTCGGTGATCAATCTATTCTGAAGAATTGTTTTAATTCTTTCATTCTACCTTGTTTTGAGTATTGTTCTCCTGTCTGGTGTTTAGCTGCTGATTCTCATATTAATTTGTTGGACAGAAACTTATGGTCTATTGAATTTATTATTCCTGATCTAGATATTAATCTTTGGCACTGTCATTCAATTAGTTCATTTGTATGTTGCAAAAGATTTTTCATAACTCTGACCATCCTTTACATTCAGATCTCCCTGGACAATACTATCCT
Organism: Palaemon carinicauda; assembly: GCF_036898095.1. Classification (NCBI taxonomy): domain Eukaryota; kingdom Metazoa; phylum Arthropoda; class Malacostraca; order Decapoda; family Palaemonidae; genus Palaemon; species Palaemon carinicauda. Next base: position 65,844,030 of record NC_090758.1, on the reverse strand, counting down.
GTTCGTAATACTAAGCAGGCAGTTAATTCTAATAGCCAGGCCTTGTCCATCATGAGGCTCCATACTACACAGTATTCTAGAAGTTTTATTCTAGCAGTTACCAAGTTGTGGAATGATCTTCCTAATCGAGTAGTTGAATCAGTAGAACTTCAAAAGTTCAAAGTTGAGCAAATGTTTTGATGTTGACCAGGCTGACATTAATATTTTTATAGTTTATATGACATATCTGTTTTTTGCGTTGTTAATAGTTTATATATGACATATCTGTTTTGACGTTGTTACTGTTTTTAGAATGATTTATTGTTAGTTTTTTTCCCATCATTTATCTATTTCCTTATTTCCTTTCCTCACTGGGCTATTTTTCTGTAATTGGAGCCCTTAGGCTTATATCATCTTGCTTTTCCAAATCGGTTTGTAGCAACGTCAACACCTCTCTCCTGTTATGAGCTAAATTGCATCATTAAGCGCATCCCTGTGAAATTGAACCCTGTTGCCTATAACTTGTCAAGAAATACATGGGCAGCCATTCACCTGGGATTGGATTATAATGCATTTTTTGAGCCCTAAGAAAAGATCCGGCGTATCAAGCATTTAGGACATCCTGCACATCCCTTCATTAGACGGGCAATGCCTTCACGACCCCAACGCCCCCTCCTCTGTGATAACAGTACTGGTAGACCACAAAAATGGATACCTACCCTCATGTTCCATCAGGTGTTTGAGATCATTCATGCCCTTTCCCATCTATTATGCCTATTTACTCCACAGCTACTAACGACGAAGTTTATTTAGCACAGCATTCAATAAAGGTATTACTTTAAGACAAACTTCATGACAAACTTCAAAATTATATCGAGACACTGAGACAGGAGTCGTCCCATTCCCCCAACCTCAACTCACGTCCACTCTGATGTAGTAGGTCCCCTGCTCACATCACAACTATATTTTTACCTGTTTGCTGGCATTTAGACCTCCACTTATAAGCCTGGAACAATCCTCATGCAAAGTGCAATGACAACTTCATGTACATACACCCTGCTCAAAGTGTGGATGATGAGATTTAATATCACAGATCATATTACTTCTGACAGGGGTACCACTTTCACCTCTCTATTGGGGACCTCATTAGTGAATCACCCGGGCATCATTTTAAATCAGAAATCTTCCTGCAACCCTATATTCAACTGAATCGTTGAACATTTTCATCACACTCTCAAAGAAGCTTTGTTGTCCCCATGCAATAATTATAACTGTTTTACTCAGCTTTCTAGGGTCCACCTCTGACTGAGGATAACTTTTGAAGATGTCCTGGATGTCTTGGTAGAAGTGGTGTATGGCGACCTGTTGGTTATCCTTGCCAGTATTTTTTTGTGGCAGGAACCCCTTCCAAAAATCTCTAGTGCCTACGTCATGTTGTGGTAAAATTTTCTCCATTCTGCTAGATTTCGAGCCCAGAGTGGAGCAACACATACTGACAGATTTGCACAAGGCATAACCCATTTTCCTGCGCATGGACCATAGCAAGCACCAACTAACATACCATTACATTTGCACAATTCTTTTGATCTTTGCCTCAAAGAAAGCTTTAGTAATCAACCTACGTATCTACTGCAAGATGCACTGTCTGTAGTGCACCTCTCAAGATCAGGGTGGCCAATTTCCCATATATGTCATTTTTAGGGAGGTAGCCATGTAACACACGTGTTTCACAAACTGCCGTACACTGTTAAGGTATTTCCGTTTTTTTATATCTAGCTCTCCCACTGCACTGATAATAGAATCAATTCAAAGTTTGCCTTTTAATGCATTAGCTGATTTGAATTTGTTTATGTTATTGCACACAAGTACTTGTATATAGGCTTGTCCTTTGTTTAATAAAGTTGTTTCATTTGTCTCTTCTCTCTAATAAAAAAAATAACAGCCCACTTGCATAGCATCTAAGGAGAATGATAGAGAATATTTCTCAAAAATTCGATGTAATGATGGATGACGGTATTTGAATAGTGAGAATTGTGTGAGGGGCTTTAATTTTAGGCACAAGAGTATTGAAGGGAGTCAATATGAAAATGAAAATACTTACAAAGTATGTGACGAATTCGCAATGAGAGCAAATGTCATTATGCATGGTGTAAACGGAAGAATGATGAAATATGTGAAAATATGACATTGAATATTACAATATGATTGATATGGGTGCTCAGGGGTCTTTAGTGAATGCAATGGTTATTGCAGAATATGAGAGATAGAATTCAGAAATAAAATGACAATGTATGATCGTAACAATTCATGGAGTAATTGAAGGAACTTTACTAATTTAGGGAAGAGGTACAGTTGAAGGTGGAAATTTTGAGTAATGAAGTGGAATGTGATATTATTATGATAGGTGAGAATGAAATTCATAGCGGTTTTTTTATATGAATTTTTATATTTAGATTGCATGTTGTGATATTTTACTTAAAGAAGAATGGCTGTAAAGTAAGGGTAATAATATAATTGTTATGGCAAATTCTGTAGATAAGAATGATGTGAAGAATGGATATAACTTAACAATTAAAGAAGAGTTGGAAAAAAATGCAAGATGGATATTTGGAAATTGATAAGCTACATAAATGTATTTTAAATGTATTAGGGTAGAAGAATGGCCTCATGATTTGGAAATGTATAGTTAGATTATCAAAATAACTATTATTTGTAACAATGTCGTTATTTTTTTCTATATATGTGATGGGATTGATATTTGTAAGTCCCTGAATTTCCTATGGATGCAGCTAATTGCATATGTTAGTGGATGATAGATTTTGGGAATTAGTAAAGAGTATTTGTGAGAGTTTATGCTAGAGAGGGATTGTTTACGCCTGGGTTAAGTCAAATTTATAGTGATGTAGAGAATACCTGTCAAGAAAGTTAGAAAAGGATATATCAATGGGAATATGCAAGGCAACATGTACTGAGATGATATGGAAAAAGCCCCTTTGAGATGTTTATATTTGATTTTGTTTCATTTGCTGTAATTACGAGAACTCATTGATGCAGGAAGATATTTTATGGTAGATCATATGAGAATATTAACGTATGCAGTACCTAGTAATAATAAAATGAGTAATACTGCATCTAGAATGATTTGTCAAGTGTTAGGGTAAATATAATGGTCCTTAGATTGTTTGATGGGAGTTTGACCAGAGGCTGAGAAAATAAGGCATTCGACCTGTGTATTCGTCTCTCTATATGTTAAGTGCAAATGGTTTGCAGATGCACCAGTTAGGTGGTAAATGAGAGACTTGAAAATGACAAGTAAATTCATTTCAGGAGACAGTGAGCTTTTATAGCAACATTTTCAGTGAAAAAAGGCTCAAACATTCAAAAAATTGATGCAAGTATATACAGGCCGAAGCAAATTATCAGTGTGAGGCGAGAACAATAACGACAACATACAAAAAAAAATACAGTAATAGTGTATGACTGTGTTATATGTGTGCGATACATGGCTCCCCCCTGAAAAAAGACATACATGTGAGATAGGGCGCATTACTTTTGAGAGGCATAGTATAGGTGGTCGTTTGGACGGAGATATACAGGTTTTAGGTAATCAATGGAGACCTAGTCGTCTTTGCCATGCGTATTCAAGGAGTAGTTCTTTCTGCGTACAGCAGATCACAAAGAAAGGGCCGTGTAAGGAAGCGTTAACTGTGGCTTGCTAGTGTTGTTGCGCAGAAAAATTTGCGTTGACAAGTGCAGATCTGTCGGTATGTTTTGCTTAGCTGAGGGGCTTGTAAGTGTGGCAGCATGGAGTAAATTCTCCCACAGTGTGATGCAGGCACTTGAGATGGTGGGAGGAGGTTGCACACAGAAAAATTTAGGCAGGGATGACCATTGGGTTACCATATACTATTTCAGCTGCCGTGGCATCCAGGTCATCTTAAGGAGTAGTCCTTAGTTCCAAAAGGACCCTGGGAAGCTGTGTGAACCAGTCATTGTACCGGAATATCGAAGATGTTTTGAGGGTACGATGAAAATGTTTAATCAAACTCTTGGCTGCAGGGTTATATGCGGATGTTTTTGATGAAGGGTGACACCCAGGAGATTCACTAATGATATCCAAAATTGAGAGTTGAAAGTTGTATCCCTGTCAGAAGTAATATGCTCAGGGACACCAAATCACATTATCCATCTAGTGAGTAAGGCAGATTTAAACTAGCCTAACGTTGGAGTTTCACTGGGAATTGCTTCAGGACAAACAGTCAAGCAGTCGATGACAGTAAACAGTTAACAATGTTCTTGTGATAAGGGTAGGGGACCTACAACATTAACGGGAATGTGGGCAAAGCACCGCTGAAGTAGAGGAAAGATGCTCACACTTGAATCATTTTGTCAATGTACTTTTGAGGTTTAGCATGAAGTAGTCTGTGACCCAATCCTGAGCATCCATAGTAATTAAAAGGCAAATGAACTCTGACTTCAGCACCTCTGTAGTAGAACAGTGCAAGGGATGTGAAATGTCATGAATGGAATAAAAAATATATCACTGGATTGGAGACGGTATCCGTGCTCTAGGCCTGCCAGCACTGACGTCACAGAGGATGATAGCATTGGAGTCGTCAAGAGGACCACCCTCCCATCGAAGTAAAAAGCAGGATGTCCTACATGTGAGGTACTCTTGATCTTTTCGTTGGGCTTCTGCCAAGGCATTGAAATTAAATACCAGGTGAATGACAGCCAATGGGTTTCTTGACAGAGCATCGGCACAGGATTCCTTTTCCCAGGGGCATTCTGATATGTACAATTGTATTCAACCATGGCAGAGAGATGTCGGTGTTAACAGGTGGAGCAGGTGTCGGACTGTCGAGTGAAGGCATTCACCACAGGCATGTGGTACAGACGAATGAGTAAGGGTGTACCTTCCAAGAAGTGGCCAAAGTGACTGAAAGTCAAGTGCACTGCTAACAATTCACGGACAAAGGTAAAGTAGCTGGAGGCCAATTGGCAGCGCAGCCCGTTGACCAACTGCTCGAGAATCCCCCCCCCCCCCTTCAATAGCAATATCGTTAGCATCATTGGAAAGGAGGAGAGGTGTATGTGGCACAGGAAAAGTAAGAGCAGCAGCGGTTGATAGGGCATTTAATGTGTGGCAGAATGTCACTTTTTGAAGGGCACCACTTCAGGTCTTTTGGCTTGCCCTTGATGGAGGCGTAAAGGGGAGGGGGGGGGGGAATGGTGGTGATGTCTGTCAGGAAATGGTGATAATAGCTGATCATGCAAAACAATTCTTACCATGCTTTGATGGTTGAGGGAGTTGGCAAGTTCTGAATTTATGCTACCTTTTCAAGAAAAGGTTGGAATCATTCAGGAGTGATGTAATTGCTCAAGAGCGATACTTCGTTGGCACCAAAGATACATTGTCATACTTGACTAAGAGACCGTTTTTTTTTTAGGCAGTGGAGTACGATCCATAGATGATGATGATCCACTTTGGAAGAAGTAAACCCAAGTATGTTGACCACGTAACATAGACAGAAGGTGAGATCCCCTAACATGCCTTCTTTAAGATGTAGAAAAGTGGCCCCAGCATTAAGAAGGCCAAAACAAGAGTAATTGAAGGTGCAATTATCGGAGCGGGTGGGGATGGCCGTTTTCCGGATGTATTCTGGTTTCATGGGCACCTGAAATATCCATTCAGGAGTTCGTACATGGAAAAAAAATTCGCACAGTAGGAGGTCCCTTTCCAATGTTTTTGATCCGGTTCTGTTTGCATGTTAAGGCCCCTGTAATCCCCACACTGATGCAGAGGGAACTGTTTCTTCAGGACAAATTGCAATGGTGAAAATCATGGGCTTGAGGCCTTTTCACAAAGGCCTGTTTCTTCTATTTCGACAAAGGTTTGTTTAGGAGTACGGATCTGTGTTTATTAACAGTCAGTGAGCTATATTGACCACGAGTTGGAAATGTGAGAGGTTATCTGTACTGAAGATAGGAAATGTGAGGTCAACAACGAGAAACTTCCAGATATCTTTTTGGCTTCAAAGTGATAGTGTGAGGGTTTCAAAACCATATGTGGGTAGCAAAGATTCATTAGCAGCTACCAGGTGGTTGTTGGCAGACTTAGCCAGACGACTTTTTGTCCTGGACACTGGCATTGGCAGGAGAGAACGGCAAGTAACCCTGTCATCCAAAATTTGCATGCCCGTGCCTGCGTCATGTAAAATTAAAAGATTATTGACAGGTAGGCCCCCATCGCAAGCAAAAGCAATCTCACAGGTTTTTTTGACCACTGACAACAATTTCGACATTTCATTGAAGTATCACAAAATTTGGAGTAGTAGTAGCATAAATGCAGCTATTGGGAAAAAGTGAGCAGTAGTATTTGTGGGCAGTGGGAATCTTTGTCGCTGCTATGGCCCTTCACTTGGTGGCCGTCTGTAACCTTCTGCATTCATGCTGGCTTCGGTCGATGTGGAATAGGTGTCCTCTTTTTCAGGAGTAAAGTCGTTTACGGAGGTCTGGAAGGTGGTGAAGCAGTCGTCCATAAGAGCGTTGACTATGGTCGTCAGGTCCTTGTGAGAAAAATATAGGCATTGCGGATAGCAGCACATACAGGTTCGGGGTGCGCCAAATGCAATGGGCAAGAAAGACATTCACTTCATGAGGAGAGCTGTTTGCAGCCGGCTGTAGGCGAGAGACACTGGAAAAATCCCTTAGGGCAAGCAAAGCCTTTTTGTCCCTAAACCATTGTTGAGAGAACTGAAAAACTCTCGCTATACGACGGCTGGCGATGGAGAGTACCTCTCCAGGAGTTATGATATCAGGGCATAGTACGTAATTGCTTTATCACTCACGGAAAAAAAAATACACTTTTCACAATAAATTTGACAAATTGCAGAAAAAAAAAAAAACAGAAATACAGTTTGAGTGTATGAGTGTGTGATAAATGTGCGGTACATTGCTCCCCCCTAAAAAAAGACGTACATTTGAGAGAGGCCGTCATGCTTCTGAGAGGCGTACTGTAGGCCGTCGTCTGTCAGGATATATGCAGGTTTTAGGCAGTCAATGAAGACCCAGTGTGCTTTGCCACACTTGTTCGGGAGGAATTCTTACTGTGTACAGCGGATCACGAAGAAAGGGTTGTGTGAGGAAAATTTGCGTTAGAGAGTGCAGTTCTGTCGGTATATGTTCCTTGGCAAGGGCTTGTAAATCGGGCGGCTGAAAAAAATTTCCTCACAATATGATATAGGCTCTGCAGCTTTTAGGAGGGGGTTGCAGACCGGAAAAAATTGGCATTGACGACCAACGGGTTATCATACCCTTTCCCAGCTGCCGAGACATCCAGGTCATCTTTAGGAGTAGTCCTTAGTTCCAAAAGAACCCCGGTAAGCTGTGTAAACCAGTCCTTGATGTGGAACATCAAAGCTGTTTTGAGGGTACAGTGAAAATGTTCAGCAATACTGTAGGCTGAATGGTTATATACGGTTGTAAGATGAAGGGTGACACGCACGAGATTCACTAATATATACACAATTAAGAGTTTAAACTTGCACCCTTGTTAGAAGTAATATGCTTGGGGATACCAAATCTCGTTTTCAATCCTGTAAGTAAGGTAAGGTGGATGTGCAGTTGCCAGACGTTGCGGCTTCCAGGGGAATGACTTTAGGTTAACCAGTGGAGCAGTTGATGACGGTAAACAAGTAACGATGTTCTTGTGATGTGGGTAGAGGATCTAAAACATCAACGGGAATGTGGGCAATGTACTTCTGAGGTTTGGAATAAAGCTCGGTAACGGACCCAAACCTGACCATCCATAGTAGTTCCATGCCATATGAATTCCGTCTTCAGCAGCTGTGTAGTAGAATGGCGTGAGAGATGTGAGATATCATGGATGAAATAAAAAACAGGTCGGTGGATGGGAGAAGGTGTCCAAGGTCTAGGTCTACCAGTAGTGACATCATAGAGGAGGGTGGCATTGTAATCGTCCAGAGGGATGCCCTCCTAACCGATGAATATGTAGGATATCCTACATGCGAGGTTCTCTTGATCTTTTCTTTGGTCTTCTGCTACGGCCTTAAAATCGAATCCTAGGTGAATGGCGGCCAATGTGTTTCTTGACATGGCATCAGCACGAATCAATTTTCCCAGGGACGTGGTGGAAGGTATACTTGTATCCAGCCATGGTAGAGAGATGTCGACGTTGGCAGAAGGATAAAACATCAGACTATCGTGTGAAGGCCTACACCAGAGGCATCTGGTTCAGGAGAACGAGGAAGGGTGTACTTCACGAGAAGGGTAAAAGTAACGGAGAGCCAAGTGCACCGCAAACAATTCGTGGACGCAAGTAGAGTAGCTGGATTCCACTTTGGACACTTTCCTACTGAAGAAGGCCAATGGGCGGGACGAGCCATTGAAAACGTTGGCAGAAGGATAAAACATCAGACTATCGTGTGAAGGCCTACACCAGAGGCATCTGGTTCAGGAGAACGAGGAAGGGTGTACTTCACAAGAAGGGCAAAAGTAACGGAGAGCCAAGTGCACCGCAAACAATTCGTGGACGCAAGTAGAGTAGCTGGATTCCACTTTGGACACTTTCCTACTGAAGAAGGCCAATGGGCGGGACGAGCCATTGAAAACCTGTTTTATAACTCCCCCAATAGCGACATCGCTGGCATTAGTGGAAAGAAGGAGAGGTGCATGTGGCACAGGAAAAGTGAGACTGGCAGCGGTTGATAGGGCACTTTCTGCATTGAAGATGGGTGCTTTTTAAGGGGACCCCACATCAGGTATTTTAGTTTGCACTTGACTGAGGCATAGAGGGTAGCAAGATGGGCGGCGATGTCTGGCAGGAAATGGTGATAATAGCTGATCATGCAAAATAATTCTTGCACTGCTGTGATGGTCGAGGGCGTGGGGAAGTTCTGAACTGTTGATACTTCCTCTGGAGGTGGTTGGACTCCTTCAGGAGTGAAACGGTGCCCTATGAGCGATACTTCATTAGCGCCAAAGGTACATTGTCATACTGTACGGCAAGACCGTTCTGTTGTAGGCAGTCGAGTACAATGCATAGATGACGGATGTGATCCTCTTTGCAGTAAGATGACATAAGTATGTCGTTCAGCAACATACACAGAAGGTCATGTCTCCTAAGATGACTTCCTAAAGACATTGAAAAGAGGCCCGGGAATTACGAAGGACAAAACAGGAGTAATTGAAAGTGTATGTACCAAAACCAATGGGAATGGTGGTCTTAGGGATGTCTTCTGTGTTGATGGGCACCTTATAATACCCCTTCAGTAGGTCGTACATTGAAAAAACCTTCACTTTGTCCAAATAGGAATTCTCTTTCCATTGTTTGGGAGGCAGAAGTGCTCCTTTTCTGTCTGCATCCTATAATCCCTACACAAACGCAGAGAGACATGTTTCTTCAGGGCCATGTGCAATGGTGACAACTATGGAATTGAGGCCTCTTGACAAAGGCCCATTTCTTCTATTTTGGGGAAAGTTCGATTAGTGGAGGCCTAACAATCCAGTGCTAGACTTCTAAAACTGGCTAACACGCGTGGACACGTCATCTTGATATGGTGATAAATACCGTGTTTCGTAGAAACTAGGAACTGTGTGGGTGTGGAGAATAAGGTCTGAGGGGTCGGGTTGGGGAGGCGTTATGAGTAAGAATGACTGCAGCCAATAGACATCAGGATATGCCTGGAGAGGTCGTAGGCTGGGGCAAAAGCAAGCTGTGGCATTTCTGGATGGTGGGCATCTTTGTTGCCAGTTAGGCCCTTCACTTTTTAGGCATCTGTGACCTGCATTCACGTTGCCTTTGGTGGATGTTGAATAGGTGTCCACTTCATCAGGAGTAAAGGCGTTGATGGATGTCTGGGAGGTAATGAAGTGGCTGTCCATAAGGCCATTGACTTTAGTCATCAGGATCTTTTGGGCCAAATATCAACATTGGCGATAGAAGGACTTACAGGTGCGGGTATGAGCCGAATGTGTTGGACAAGGACATTCACTTCACAAGGAGAGCCATCTGCGGCTGGATGTAGGTGAGCAACACTGGTCATTTTCCTAAGGGCGAGCAAAGCCTTTTGGTCCCCAACCCTTGTTGGCAGAGCTGAAAAATTCTCGCAATGCGACAGCAGGCGATGGAAAGTACATCTCCAGGTGGTATGATTTGAGGGCATAGTACATTATTGCTTAAGCACTCACCAAAGATAACAACCCTCTTCACCAAAAAAAGGAAAAAAAGATCAAAAGTTGAGAGAGAGAGAGAGAGAGAGAGAGAGAGAGAGAGAGAGAGAGAGAGAGAGAGAGAGAGAGAGAGAGAGACTGTGTGGAACCTAATTGCACGCTGTTCACACTGTGGCCAAAGACAAAGGTCACTTTTCCCATATAGTTAAGAGGTGTTGTTCCCCCTTTGCACACTTGCCATTACCAACTACGGTATATTATAAAAAATCTGAGGATATTTTGGCTTCGCTCAAGACAGCAACTTTGTTAGTAAAACAAATGAAATAAATCTCAACACTTGTAGAATTAGAGAACAATTTGAACAAAGAAACAAGGGCACTACAACCTCCTTTTAATTATGAAAGCATCTTTTTCATCAATTCCAGTTCTTGAACAGACTCCTTACTTCTTAATTCCTTAATAAAGAGTAAGCTTAAATGAGTGTACTGGGAAAATTATGGGGTAAGAAGTTGAATGGTAAAATAACACTTCCAAGTAGGATTTTAAGTAGGTTGAAGAAAGTAGTTCCTCAATACTGAAATCTTTGCATTGACAATGTCTTATTAACTGTTTACAATTCATTGAAATTTTATTTGGGGTTTAATTTTAAGAAACACATTCAGAAAAAAAAAATCACAAAAATTATCTTTTAGAGATTGACTTTTTATGATTTTTGGCTATTAGTCAATCCTGAAGAAGTTCCTATCTGGCCTCTGACTCTCATCTTAATCTATGGGATAGAAACTTAAGGTCTATTAAATTTCTTATTTCTGATTTTCGGATTAATCTATGACACTATTGTTCAATTATTTCTTCATGCATAATGAAAAAGATTTTTAGTAATTTTCGACATTAAGTACAGTCTGATCTTCCAAGACTAAACAATACTGTAACATCCATGCCTTATTCAGCAAAAAGAAAAATCTGAACAGTATTTTCTTACTGTTTTAACCAGATTATGGAATGATCTCCGTAATACAGCAGCTTATTCGCTGGAACTTCAGAAGTCAAAACTATTATAAGTTGATTTCTGATGAACCAAAACTCTCATTTTAGAATTTATATATGACAGAGCTATTTTAATGTTTCTACTGATATTGAAATATTTTGTAGGTTTTATTCATTACTTCGTCATCTCCTCAAGCGCCTATTAACGCAATGGGCCTCCGTTAGATTGACAGTCATGTCTATCTGGAGCTTTTTAGTCAATAACTCTTCATTTATCATCTTCTACTTCACGATTCATAGTCCTCATCCATGAAGGCCTTGGTCTTCCTACTCTTTTATTGCCTTGTGGAGCCCAGCTGAACGTTTTGTGAACTAATCTCTCTAGGGGAGTACTACAGTAAGAAGAGACCCAAACCATCTTCATCTACCGCTCATCATGATCTCATCCACATATGGCACCCAGTAATCTATCTTATAGTTTCATCTTCAATCCTGCCCTGATATTTAACTTCAAAAATCCTTCTGAAGGCTTTATTCCAAAATCAACTAAATCTATTTGAAATTGCTTCATTGTCATACCATGACTCATGTCTATATAGTAACAGAAATCTCACTGAATTTATATATAGAGTGAATTTCATATGTAATTCTAGGCGATTTGAGTTCCAAATTTTACTTAACCAAGCTATTGTCTGATTCTTTTTTTCCAATCTTTCATTAACTCTAATTCTATACTCAGGTTTGATCTTTTGCTCAGAGAGTTTATGCCTCAACTGAAAAGGAGTACAATTTAACCAATAAAGAAATCCTTTCTGGTACAACCCAGGAACATAAATGGTGGTCTACCCTTAAGTCTGCTTTTTTTGGTGTAGATGCAACAGTTCCTACTTTACTTTAACCAGATGGCTCAGTCACTCACTGTCCAACGGAAAAGGCAACCCATTTGGCTGATGTTTTTGACAGTAAACAGATTAATGAAAACTTGAACATCCTCATTCCTGTTTTCCTGGGGCTAAACTAACTAGTTTAGCTTTTCGATCTCGTGAGATTAAAGTTCTGTTGATGGACCTTGATGCTTATGGAGGTGTAGACCCAAATGGTATTTTTCCTTGGTTTTTTATAAAGACAGCAGAATTTTTTAGCTCCAAAGTTATCCGTTATTTTGCGCAAGTTAGCAATAAGAGGAACTTTTTAGCACTTTTTTGAGAATTGGTAATGTTACTCATCTATGTAAATGCGTTTGTAGTAGCTCAACTCCCACTGATTACTGCCCAATTTCCATAACTCTCATATTATCTAATGTTTTTGAATGTCTTTTGGCAAAACGTCTCAATAGGTTTGCTGAAGGTAATCATCTATTCCCTAGTATGCAATTTGGTTTTCGTATGGGCCTTGGAGCATGCGATGCCCTTCTTACAATCTCCAGTGCTCTACAGAAATCCCTTGATTGTGGTCAGGAAGTTCGCATGATTGGCCTTAATTATAGTGCTGCATTTGACCCTGCAATTTGTTCAGTGTACTTTCCTCTTGGTAAGGGTAGATGAGACTCTTTAGCTGTGGTAAGCAGCTCTTCTAGGAGAAGGACACTCCAATATTAAACCACTGTTCTCTAGTCTTGGGTAGTGCCATAGCCTCTGTACCATGGTCTTACACTGTCTTGGGTTGGAGTTCTCTTGCTTGAGGGTACACTCAGGCACACTATTCTATCTTATTTTTTTTCTTCCTCTTGTTTTTTTGAAATGGTGTGTTGGGCAGGCTTAATAGAAGGGCCATGGATGCCTGGTGGTTTATCAAGAGGTTGTCTTTTCCTTTTTCTGATTCTTTTCCTTCTCAAAACCATCCTTACTGTCCTCCCTTCAGTTGAAGTGGCTATCCTGGAGGGTACTTAGCCTTGCATGGTGTATCGGCTCCTCCATGTTGACCAGTTTTTCCGACTTTTTACTATAGTCTATGGGTATCATCAATCACTTTGTTTATAATTCTGTACGTATTGTTTTTGTTATAATTCTTGTTAATCTAGTTTGTAAATATGATGTCTCTTTTTTATTTCTATTAATTCTTATGCTGTCTGGAGACATTGAGCAAAATCCGGGACCAGTACGTCCTAGATTTCGTCAATGTCGTCTTCTGTATTGCAATATTCGTGGTCTTCACGCAAATATCCAAGACCTTACAGTTGCGTCCAGACAGTATGATATTCTTTTGTGCTCAGAAACTTTGGTTTCTAATATGAGGCACTCATCTGAGCTCCTTATAACTGGTTTTAAGAAGCCAATAATGTTGAAACGTGATGCCATCCCTAGGGCCAGGGGAATGGCGGTGTATATTAGAACCGAGTACCCTGCTTCTCATAAGTCCTGCTATCAATGTGGATGTCATGAGATTCAGGTAATAAAAGTTTGTGGCAGGCATAACAACTTTTATTTATGTTCGATCTACCGGAATCCAGACATGGATGATTCTATCTTCGATTGTCTTCTTACCATTATGGCTAAGATACAAAAAGATGATAGAAAGGCTTCTTTTGTCTTTGTTGGTGATTTTAATGCTCACCATAGGGAGTGGTTAAGTTCTATCTCTCCTACTGATCGCCATTGCTTAAGAGCTTTAGACTTTGCCTCTGAATCAGGCTGTGAGCAAATCATAAATGAAGCTACTCACAGGTCTGGTAATTGCTTGGACCTCGTATACACTGACTCCCCTTGCGTTATAACTGGTAAGGTTGGTTCTCCAGTCGGGACATCTGATCATGCCTTGATTTCCTTATTAGTGAAGACTGAGCAGCCTGTCCCTGATATATCATATTCTTGTAAAATTTATATGAAATCCCAAGCAGACTGGAATAGGATTTTAAATGATCTTTTGTGCTTGAATTGATCACAATTATATAATAGTGTAGATCCTGTTGTCCCTTTGAATGAAAATCTAGTCAACATAATTGATAGGCGTATCCCTTCTCATGTGCTAAGGTACCGAATGAAGGACAAACCGTGGTTCAATGATGATTGTAGACGTGCTTTTTTGGAGAAGCAGGAGGCCTATCAACTTTGGAAGGGTAAAAGATCAGATTTGAACTGGAACAACTATACTCAGCTTCGAGCTTTTGCTCAGAGAGTTTATGCCTCAACTGAAAAGGAGTACAATTTAACCATAAAAGAAACACTTTCTGGTACAACTCAGGAACATAAATGGTGGTCTACCCTTAAATCTGCACTCTTTGGTGTAGATGCAACAGTTCCTCCTTTACTTAAACCAGATGGCTCAGTCACTCACTGTCCAAAGGAAAAAGCTACCTTTTTGGCTGATGTTTTTGACAGTAAACAGAGTAATGAAAAACTTGAACTTCCTCATTCCTGTTTTCCTGAGGCTAAATTAACTAGTTTAGCTTTTCGATCTCGTGAGATTAAAGCTCTGTTGATGGACCTTGATGCTTATGGAGGTGTAGACCCAAATGGTATTTTTCCTTTGTTTTTTATAAAGACAGCAGATTTCTTAGCTCCAAAGTTATCTGTTATTTTGCGCAAGTTAGCAAGAAGAGGAGCTTTTAGCACTAGTTGGAGAATTGGTAATGTTACTCCTCTATGTAAATGTGTTTGTGGTAGCTCAAGTCCCACTGATTACCGCCCAATTTCCATAACTCCCATATTATCTAAAGTTTTTGAACGTCTTCTGGCAAAACGTCTTAATAGGTTTGCTGAAGGTAATCATCTACTCCCTAGTTTGCAATTTGGTTTTCGTATGGGCCTTGGAGCATGTGATACCCTTCTTACAATCTCCAATGCTGTACAGAAATCTCTTGATTGTGGTCGGGAAGTTCGTATGATTGGCCTTGATTTTAGTGCTGCCTTTGACCGTGTTAATCATGAGACCCTTGTTTTCAAACTGAAACAGTTGGGAGTGGGTGGGTCGTTTCTTAGCATTATTATTGATTTTTTAAGTAATAGATCTCAAAGAGTTGTTGTTGATGGGCACCATAGTGATTATAGGAATGTGATATCCGGTGTTCCACAGGGTAGTGTTCTTGGCCCATTACTTTTTATACTATATACACATGACATGTGGTTTGGCCTAGAAAACAAGCTTGTTGCATATGCAGATGATGCTACTCTGTTTGCATCAATTCCATCCCCTAAATGTAGATCTAGGGTTGGTGAATCCCTTAATAGAGATTTAGCTAGAATTAGTGCATGGTGCAAATTATGGGGTATGAAGTTGAATCCTAACAAAACTCAAAGTATGATTGTAAGTAGGTCAAGGACAGTAGTTCCTAAACATCCGGATCTCAGTATTGATAATGTTTCTTTAAATATGTATGACTCTTTCAAAATTTTAGGTGTGATTCTCGACAGTAAATTTACTTTTGAGAAACATATAAGGTCTGTGTCTTCTTCAATTTCACAAAAAATAGGCTTATTGAGAAAGTCTTTCAAGATTTTCAGTGATCAATCTATTCTGAAGAAGTGTTTTAATTCTTTCATTCTACCTTGTTTTGAGTATTGTTCTCCTGTCTGGTCTTCAGCTGCTGATTCTCATCTTAATTTGTTGGACAGAAACTTACGGTCTATTAAATTTCTTATTCCTGATCTAGATATTAATCTCTGGCACTGTCGTTCAATTAGTTCATTATGCATGTTGCATAAGATTTTTCACAACTCTGACCATCCTTTACATTCAGATCTCCCTGGACAATTCTATCCTGTTCGTAATACTAGGCAGGCAGTTAATTCTAATAGCCAGGCCTTCTCCATCATGAGGCTCAATACTACGCAGTACTCTAGAAGTTTTATTCGAGCTGTGACCAAGTTGTGGAATGATCTTCCTAATCGGGTGGTTGAATCAGTAGAACTTCAAAAGTTCAAAGTTGGAGCAAATGCTTTTTTGTTGACCAGGCAGACATAGTCTTTTTATAGTTTATTTATGACATATTTGTTTTTGATGTTGATAGTTTATTATATGACATGTCTGTTTTGACGTTGTTTCTTATTTTAGAATGATTTATTGTTAATTTGTTCTCTTCATTTATTTATTTCCTTATTTCCTTTCCTCACTGGGCTATTTTTCCCTGTTGGAGCCCCTGGGCTTATAGCATCTTGCTTTTCCAACTAGGGTTGTAGCTTGGATAGTAATAATAATAATAATAATGAGGCCCTTGTTTTCAAACTCAAACAGTTGGGAATGGGTGGGTCGTTTCTTAGCATTATTGTTGATGGGCACCATAGTGAGTATAGGAATGTGATATTTGGTGTTCCACAGGGTAGTGTTCTTGGCCCATTACTTTTCATGCTATATATACTTGATATGTAGTTTGGCCTAGAAAACAAGCTTGTTGCATATGCAGATGATGCTACTCTTTTTGCATCAATTCCAATCCCTGAATGTAGATCTGGGGTTGCCGAATCCCTTAATAGAGATTTAGCTAAAATTAGTGCAGGGTGCAAATTATGGGGTATGAAGTTGAATCCTGACAAAACTCAAAGTATGATTGTAAGTAGGTCAAGGACGGTACCTCCTCAACATCCGGATCTCAGTATTGATAATGTTTCTTTAAATTCGTATGACTCTTTTAAAATTTTAGGTGTGATTCTCGACAGCAAATTTACTTGTGAGAAACACAGGTCTGTGTCTTCTTCAATTGCACAAAAAATTGGGCTATTGAAAAAGTCTTACAAGATTTTCGGAGATCAATCTATTCTGAAGAATTGTTTTAATTCTTTCATTCTACCTTGTTTTGAGTATTGTTCTCCTGTCTGGTATTTAGCTGCTGATTCTCATCTTAATTTGTTGGACAGAAACTTACGGTTTATTAAATCTCTTATTCCTGATCTAGATAATAATCTTTGGCACCGTCGTTCAATTGGTTCATTATGAATGTTGCATAAGGTTTTTCATAACTCTGACCATCCTTTACATTCAGATCTACCTGGACAATTCTATCCTGCTCGTAATACTAGGCAGGCAGTTAATTCTAATAGCCAGGCTTTCTCCATCATGAGGCTCAATACTACACAGTATTCTAGAAGCTTTATTCCAGCTGTTACTAAGTTGTGGAACGATCTTCCTAATCGGGTAGTTGAATCAGTAGAACTTCAAAAGTTCAAAGTTGGAGCAAATGTTTTTATGTTGACCAGGCGGAAATGAGTCTTTTTATAGTTTATATATGACAAATTTGTTTTTGACGTTGTTAATATTTTATACAGGACATATCTGTTTTGACGCTGTTACTGTTTTTAGAATGATATATTGTTAATTTATTTTCTTCATTTATTTATTTCCTTATTTCCTTTCCCCACTGAGCTATTTTTCCCTGTTGG
>NC_090758.1:65781559-65816559 GCF_036898095.1 Palaemon carinicauda | reverse complement strand
ATATATATATATATATATATATATATATATATATATGTACTGTATATATATATATATATATATATATATATATATATATATATATATATATATATATATATATATATATATATATATATATATATATATATATATATGTATATATACGCTCTCTAAATGTTATTTGGCTACTGTGATATCGAATGTTTGAAAGGCATTACATTGAAACTATGGGGCCTTTTTCTGTTAAAAAAAAAAAGAAACTTATTTTTAAATAGAGGAATTCGTGAGTTAATATGGATTTCATTTCAGTGTATTTAATCTTGAATTTCATTACGTGAACCAAAAGTATTTTCTTATGAACATTCTAGTTACCCTTTTTGAAAATTCAGTTCCTCATTTGAAATTAAGGTGAATTAGGTTTACAAGTTTAACAGCTTGAAATAGATTTTTTTATTCTACAGGAATATATCTAAATAGGCCTCAGGCAAAATCGAAAAGGCAGTTTGACAGTATCTAGTTATCGGATGCTTTCTATCATGAGCACGGTCTGTTGGTAGAGTCCTCTATTAATTATATTTATTTCAATATTTACAATGAATTTTTTCCAATAGTTGATTAATGTTATTACTAATATAACCCGTATGTTTATTATTTTTTATTTATTTATTTTTTTTCATTGATGGTCACTATTTATTCCCCGGTGCAAAAATGCATGTTAGCATATCACAGTATATTCGCTTTACGTCTCTTTAAATTCTTTTAGCAGATTTATGGCTTTTGTATTTCACCACCTCTCTTTTTACTATGATTTGGCAACATGTGCCCTTATATAATCCACTTCTTTTAGCTTTCCTAATGATTGACAGAGAAATAAAAGTTCAGGTTAAGGTTTAGCGTCCTGGGAAGCATAATCTTTGCAATGCTGCCCCTTGTAATGCATTTAGAATTTTATTTTATGTTTTGTATTATAATACCTTAGGGTTACTCTACCTGAGATATTTTTCTTTCTTTTCTATATTTCCATCACGCAAAAGAAGATATCATAATCATTTCTTTGAGTCTTATTGTAAGGTGGTTGTAGCATAAGTAATTAATTTCCTCAATTTTTTAAGAAATTGTTCAAATCCTCTTCCTTATTGTCACAAGAAATTTCAACTCACACTTTCCCTTTGGGGACCATTTGTAGTGTTTATTTTTAACGAATCTATTCTTGTTATAACAATGCAAATATATTGAATAAATTTATGTGTCTTTATTTCTCTTTTCCCCTCCTAGTATATTTCTAAGGGTATTTTAATTTCTAATGATTTTTTTCTTTTTTTTTAGTATAACACTTTAGGGTTTCTGATTATAATCCTTTTTTCATCACTCTTCTTATTTGTCTTACATCCATGTTTAATTGTTTTTGACACTCTTGTTTCTATAATTTTTATTTTATTTTTTGTATGTCCAGGGTTATTGTTTTCTGTATCTCTTTTTTTTCACATTCAGTGCACTCTTTATGTACTGCATCTTCCCATCTATCACCCTGTTTCTTATAGATGTCCCTACTTTCCTCCTTGAAATAATATCAGCTCTAGTTTAATAAGTATACACTTAATGTTTTACTTCATGGCACATTTTCTATCCTTTATAGCTTTTCTGTATCAGTTTCCATCAAGCTTATAATATCAGATCCATAGAATAGATTGTTGTCCTTTTTCTAGTTGTGTCTACTAGGAAGTGATGTGGCTTTCAGCGAATAAGGATTAGTAAGGAGACTCGTGTCCTTGGAGGAGGAGTAAGAGGAGGAGGCAGTCAACAAGCTTGCTCCATGAAGTACCCCTCTCACATTCAATGAATGTCTTGATTCACAACATTTGAATTCTAAGTTCCAGTAAGTTAAAATGTTGGCTGTTACACAATAAATGGCAAGATATTGGCGAGTAGGAGTAAAAGATAGACAGTTCATATATCGATATAGCTTTAAGAATGAGCTTACGGATTTTGATTTGGTTCTAAATTGAAAGTCAAAGCGTCTCCTATATTTCCCAAAGTATCGCACAGATTTTATGCCTGTAAAGAGTCACGTTCCTATACCACAATATCCAATTCAAAGATAATTAAATGTGTTGGTTGTGATATCATTTAATATGGGCCCAACGTTCTTTAGCATAGTGTGACTAATTCACAATAAATAAGTCTTCATCCAGCTTAATGTTGAAAAATAACATAAAGTCCTTCCAAGAAGAAAAGATAACCAGAAATATATCCATCCGCAAGGTACAAGTGTCAACCACAAAAAAAAAAAAAAAAAAAAAATGAAATATAAGTGTAGGAAGATAATGAGTCATAGCCCAACTATGTGAGCTAGCAAATAAGTTTAGAATATTCTTATACAGACAGTTATGCTAAAGGTATATACATTTTTGCATACCAAAACTATGTTCAAAGTTTGACACTAGATAAGGACAATATGATAACAATTATGATATGCTATAACAGCAAAGAGAAAAAAGTTAATATCCACTGGCTGAATTTGCGACAATAAAGTACATATAAAATGTTTACCTATTTTGAATAATTTCCTCTCACATGAGAAAAAAAATGAAATCGGAATATCCATATTGCTGCATCACCAAATATGTAATGAGGACAGCCTATCCATAGCCACCATAAATGGCTACTCTGAGTTGCTATTGATTATGGACATGTCTCTCCAATGATCTTAACACTAAAACCAAATCTAACGTAGGACTTACCAGAGTTGGAATAGTCCTGAATTTTATCTCACCCCTTCCTTAGAACTAAACCAAGCCATACAGCTTACTTGGTGCTAATAAGTATTTAACACAAAATAGTAGGGAAAAACTAGAACTCTTATCATATTGTTCGGAAAAGAAAGCCCTGTCACATTGCCAGTCCTCGGTGCTGACTTCCAAGAACCCCACCTGAATGAAGTTGCTCACCAATGGTTAGTCAGCACAGTCTCTTACTCGTCAACACCTCTTCAACTCATGATCTACCTCAATAAGAATGTACAGTCATGAACTTCACTAAACACCCACCTTTTCCTCCAAACATGGTATTTATCACCGCATCAAGACAACGGGACCATCAATGTTTGCCAAATCAAAGCATCTGTCTACGTATATATATATAAAAAAAAGATTTACTGGCAATACCCTGAAAGAGATGGGCATTTACCAAAAGGCTTCAAGTTCATGGTTATCTTTTCATTCTTCACAAATATGGCTTCCTGCATCCGTGTGTGGATTACACGTATATGAACCTGCACGCAGAATGGGATAACTACCCCCTACAAAACTTTGGCTCCGTTACAGAGCAAATGTTTCTTTCATGCCCGACCTCCTGAGGGGGTTTTATCCAATGCCCATGAACAGATAAGACTACCATCACCATCTCCTCCGGTATATACACCAGCAATTATCCTGTTTAGGCCCTCGTAATGCTGGGGCTACTTTTCAATGCCTCATGGATGGCCTCCTAGGCGACCTTACATTCAGTGTGTTACATGGATGACATTTTTGTGTTTTCCTCCTCCAAAGAGAAACACCTACCTCACCTGCAGGCTGTGTTCCACAGCCTACAACAGAATGGCTATGTAGTCAAGTACGACAATTGTACTTTTGATACCAAAGTTCGTTCTTATGGCATCGCATCACTCTTGAAAGAGTTCACCCCATCCCAGGAACGGTAGCAGTGATTCATAACATCCCCTCAAACGTCAAAGCACTGCAATAAATCAACTATTATCACATTTTCTTGGCAGCAATCTTCGCAAATCCTGGAGCGCTCTATGCCTCCCTTAAAGGCATGTTAAAACAATGCCCTATAAAATATGGCTTCTTCCAGTTTTCCAATGCTATATAACTCACTCCTTTTCTTCATTGGTGGCAGCGACATTGTGATTGGAGCAATACTTGAGCCGATGGTCAATGGTTTGCACCACCACTTGGCCTTTTTCAGTAGGAAACTGTTTAAGTCAAATCTAGGTACTCCACATTTAACAAAGAATTACTGGAAGTGTATCACTTCTGCCACTTCTTAAAAGGTACGCCCTCAGTCTAGTGCATAACTTAAATAGATGGTCCGACAACTGGTCTGTTTGTCAACATCCAAATCTCCTTGCCGCGTATTATTGCAATTGCACCTTTCAACACGTCCTCGTAAAATTGAGTCCTATAGCCAAGGCCATGCCAAGGAATTCATTGGCAATTATTAACCTGTGATTGGATTATAATACCCTGGCTGAAACCTACCGAAATGAAGCAGTGTACCAACCATGTAGGATATACTGCGAATCCCTTCATTGTGAAGACATTATCCTCGATGACTCCAACGTTTCCATGCTCTGTGACATTAGTATTGATAGACCACAAATATGGAAAACTACTTCATGCGCTATCGGGTGTTTGATTTTATTCATGCCATTTTACATCTGTCGTGCCCATCTACTGTACAGCTACTGAAGACGGAGTTAATTTTGTACGCCATTACCTAGAATGCTAGTCCTTGGCATACTATATAACAAACTTCAAAAGTACATCAAGACACGGATAGAAGAGTTGTCAAATTCCCTTAACCCCACCATCTTTTTTCCCACTTTCATGTTGATGTAGTAGGTCCCCTGTTCACATCACAAGGATATTGTTGATTGTTAACCATCATTGACCACTCATCTCAAAGGTCAAACAACATCCCAATGCAAACTTCACGGCCCACCTCATGTACATCCACCTTACTCTTACAGTGGATAGCAAGATTTAATATTACTGAGCATATTACTTCTGATAAAAGACCACTTTCATCTATAAATCATCTATATCATTACTGTACGTAGTAGCTATCAAGGATAAAACAAAAAAAAAACAATACAGTTATCAAGAATGCTTAGTCATGTGAGGTTGACTCAGTGAGGGTAGGACTAGAAAAAGATTATATGATAATTTTCCTAAGTTTTTTGGGATGGGAGTTGGACCAGATGCTAAGAGAATAAGGCATTGAACATAGGTATTCTTTTCCATATATGTCAAATGTCAATGTGTGTGGATGCACCAATTAGTTGAGATTTGCGTGACAGCATATTTGCAACTTAATTTATTTCAGCAGACATCATGCTTTTATAACAATAGTTTCAGAAGGTCAAAAAATTAAAAACCAATTGATACAAGAATATCATAAGCTGAAAAAAGTTATTAGTCCGAAGGGAGGGCAATAACAACAATTTAAAAAAACAGAAATACCGTTCAAGTGGTACGTATGCAGTACTTACCTCCCCCCTAATAAGGATATATATGTGAAAAAAGGTTGCCCTTTTCTGCTTTGCCACATATGTTTGCGAGTAATGCTTTTGGCATACCGCGGATAACGAGGAAAGGGTTGTGTAAGGAGGCGTTAACGGTGGTAGGCTAGTGTTGCTGCGCAGGAAAATGTGCTTTGCCATTTCCAGATCTGTCGATATGTGTTTCTTAGCTAGGGGCTTGTAAGTCTGGCAGCAAGTTTTCCCATGACGAGAAGTGGGAGCTGGAGATTGTCAGAAAAGATTGCAGACAGAAAAAAATCTGCATTGACGACCAATGGTCATTATACACCATTTAAGCCGCTGAGACATTCAAAGCGTCTTTAGGTGTAGTCCTTAGACCCAGGGTGACCAAGGGAAACTGGGTGAACCAGTTAGAGTCCTTGCAGCTGGACATCAAAGCTGCTGTACCAACCGTGTGTCACACAATCGTACAGAGTTCCTTCAGTGTATATATTATGCTTGTATCTTCGCTTTTCCCTCGCACTAAAAAGAACCTGAAAAAACAAATATTTTTTTCTTACCGAAAACGGTGTCTGTTTTTAACATGAAACTTCTTGTTGTTTTGAGCTTTTGTATATAAAGGAGAGTGTACTATAATAAACTCACTCAGTTGCTTTCATCCTGTCTTTGAGTCACAACCTTTTTTCAGCCCATATGGTGACCCCGGAAGTCGACTTGCTCCTCCGCCTTCCACCCCTCCTAGCCCATCCATCGTTGGTACTATGGCGGACTCTACGGAAGTTATTGCTGCGACTCTCCCATTGAAACTTTCATCATTCGCCAGCAGAGAGGCATTTGCTTGGTTTCAGCGCGCAGAAGTCCAGTTCCCATCAAGGGCATGACTCGCTCAACCACCAAAGCAGAATATGTTTTCGTGGCGATACCCGAGGACACCTTCCAGGAAATATCCGAATGGCTTTGTGAACAAGGAGACACCCCAATAGCGTATGACGCTCTGAAAACTTACCTTCTGCAGCAGTACTCGCCGTCTCCAGACGCCCGTATAGCAAAGCTTTTTCAGCTCTTCCAACAACCGTTGGGGGACCATAGAGCTTCACTCGCCCTCAGGGAAATGACCAGTATCGCTCGCCTGCAAACTGCCGCAGACGTCTCTCCTCGTGAGATGAACCCAATTCGTGCCCTTTGGATACGCCGTTTACCCGGACCTATACACGTTGCCATACCCAATGTCGATGGTTTACCCATAAAGGACTTGATGACCAAAGCCGACGCCCTTATGGACAGCCACTTCAAGACCTCCATCAACGCCTCCACCCCTATCGAAGAGGATGTCTATTCAACTTCAACCGAAGCTGACGTGAATGCCGTAGGACATACATGCCTACCCCGTGACGTGCCAAAGTGGCGACAAAGCCACCCACCACCCACCACTGGCTCGCGCCCCAAGAAACGTCTTCTACAGCCACTTACTACCTTCCATCCACCACGGTTTTGCTACTACCATTTCTGATTCGGGGCAAACGTGAAGAAATGTGCCAAGGATTGTCAGTGGTCAAAAAACGTGTAAGTAGGTTATCGCTCGTGGCAGTGGCCTCCCGTGTTTTTAATTTTTTCTTTTTACATGATGCAGGAATGGGCGTGCTATTTTAGTAGACACGGGTGCTTTTCGTTCTCTTTTGCCAAGGAACTCTTCAGGACACGACGGAGTCTGTCTATATCTGCCGACGTCCGCTTGGTGCCTGCCAACAGATCTGCAATACCCACCTACGGTTACGAGAACCTCATATTATCATTCGGAAATGGTAAATTTAATTGAGAGGTTTCTCGTTGCTGACGTCACATTGTCAATCCTTTGTGCAGATTTCCTCTCTCATTTCCACCTTCTGGTCAATGTCGCCCACCAACGATTGGTCAACGCAGACTCATACTTGTCGACACATCTTCAACCCGCTCCCTCCAACCTCGCTCTCCACATCAGCGCCCCCACGGATGCCTACGCCCACCTTCTCACGTCATACCTGGAAGTGTTTCGTCCAGAACTTCACCAAATGCCCACGGCTCTTGCTAAGAAATGATATTTATCACCATATCAAGACGACGGAACCCCCAGTCTTCGCAAAATTCAGACGTCTGGCACTGGAACAATTGGCAGCCTCCAAACAAACGTTCCCCGAAATGAAGGAAATGGGCCTTCACCAAAAGGCCTCCACCCCTTGGTCGTCACCCTTACACATCGTTCTGAAGAAAGACGGCTCCCTTCGTCCGTGCGGGGATTACAAGCGCCTGAACCTGCAAACAGAACCGGATCACTACCCCTTCCCAAACATCGCCGACGTGACTTCCAACCTGCAAAAAGTGAAGGTTTTCTCTACGCTCGACCTCCTGAAGTAGTATTATCAGGTGCCTATGAACCCAGAACTTCCAAAGTACATCGACATGCGGATTCAGGAGTGGGCACCTTTTTTCAACCTCAGCGTCGTTTCGCACACATTCACGTTGACGTTCTAGGCCCCCTACCCACATCACAAGGACATCGTTACCTATTTACCATCATCGACTGCTCCACTCGTTGGCCTGATGCCATTCTCATGGAAACAGCAATGTCTGCCTCATGTACATGTGCCTTATTCTCAGGATGGATTGCAAGAGTTGGTATCCCTGAGCCTATTACTTTTGACAGGGGTACCACTTTCACCTTTCAATTGTGGACCTCATTAGCAAATCTCCTTAAAGCACCTTTGATATCTCACTCACTGCTAGGATTCCAACTGGTTTACTCACCTTCCCTGGGTCCTCCTGGGACTAAGAACCAGTCCTAAAGATGCCCTCGACGTCTCGGCAGCTGAAAGGGTGTATGGCGACCCGTTGGTCATCCCTGCCAAATTGTTTCCTTCTACAACCTCCTCCGACAATCTCATGTATATCTGCCATAGTATCAGGATGGATTGCAAGATTTGGTATCCCTGAGCACATTACTTCTGACAGGGGTACCTCTTTCACCTCGCAATAGTGGACATTATTAGCGAATCTCTTTGGCATCACCCTACATCAGACAACGGCCTACAACCCCGCTGCCAATGGAATGGTTGAACTTTTTCATCGCACACTCAAAGGAGCTTTGATATCCCGCTGCAAGGATTCCAACCAGTTTACTCAGCTTCCCTGGGTCCTACTGGGACTAAGGACCACACCTAAAGACGCCTTCGACGTCTCGGCAGCTGAAATGGTGTATGGCTACCCGTTGGTCGCCCTTGCCAAATTTTTTCCTTCTACAACCTCCTCCGACAATCTCATATACATCTGCCATAGTCTCAGGATGGATTGCAAGAGGCCAGGTCTTGGGAAAATTTACTCCATGCCGCCAGACTTACAAGCCCCCAGCGAAGAATCACATTCCGACAGACTTGAACTCTACAACGCACGTCTTCCTGTGCAACGACACTAGCAAGCCACCGCTAACGCCCCCTTACACGGCCCCTTTCCTGGTGATCTGACGCAGTCTGAAAGCATTCCTACTAAACATTTCTGCCAAAGAAGACAGGGTCTCCATTGATCATCTAAAACCTGCTTATATCCTGCCAGATGACCCACCTACAGTTCGCCTCTCTAGATCAGGGCGCCCTATTTAACAAGTACAGTAAATCATTTTTAGGGGTGGAGCCATGTACCAACCGTGTGTCACACGATCGTACATAGCTCATTTTGTGTATATATTATTCTTTATCTTCGCTCTTCCCTCACACTAAAAAGAACCTGAAAAACATGTCTGTTTTTCTCACCGATAACGGTGTCTGTTTTGAGCATGAAATTTCTTGTTGCTTTGAGCTTTTGTATATAAAGGAGAGTATTCTATTATAAACTCACTCAGTTGCTTTCATCCTGTCTTTGAGTCACAACCCTCTCTCGACCCATCACACTGCTTTGAAGGTACAGGGAAAACCTTCAACCATTCCATTAAATACTGGGTTATAGGTGAATGTCTAATGCAGAATTATGCCTACGTGATTCGTTAATGATGTCCACAATTGAAATGATAAAGTGTTACTCCTTTCAGAAATAATATTCTCAGTGGTAATAAATCTTGCTATCCACCCTAACAGTAAAGTGGATGTTCCAGTTTCCGTAGGATTGGCCTTAGGACCACAAGTGAATCGGTTAATGGGGGTAAAAAGGTAATAATGTATTTTTGTTGTGGTTAGGAGACCTACAACTTCAATATGAATGAGGGCAAAGCAGGGTTGGGGTTTAAAAAAGGTGTACACTCCTTAATCTGTGTGTCGATGTACTTATGAGGGTTAGCATTATTAGGAATGTCATGTCATATGAGATATGTCTTCAGCAGCTGTGTAGTACAACGGAGCAAGGGATGTGAATGGTCATAAATGAAATCATATGCCTGTCAGCACAAGGAAGAAGGTATCCATGGCATTGTTTTCACTCAGGCAGCTTCAATAACCTTAAAAATTCTTCCAGATGACTAAAGTTACTGCCATATCTTTGTTCACACTCAACCAGTAATTACGTCACAGAGCAGGGGGCATTGGAGTCGTCGAAAAGGGCATCCTTCCAATGGAGTGATGTGCAGGATATCTTACATGATTGGTATTCTGGATCTTTCGTTCGGCTCCTGCTAAGGCACTCTAATCCAACCTAGGTGAATGGTAGTGATTGTGTTTTTGGATACGATATCGGCAATGGGTTTCATTTTCCTAGGGACATGCTGAAGGGTACAATTGTATTCAGCATCGGTGGAGAGATCTCAGAGTTAATAGGCGGACCAGGCGTCCGACTATCGAGTGAAGGCATGCACCACAGGCAGGTGGTCCGTGTGAATAAAAAAGGGTATACCTTCCTGAAAGTGTTGAAAGTGATGTAGAGATAGGTGCACTGAAATAAATTCATGATTGGAGATTGAGTAGCCAGATTACACCTTGGACAGTTTCCTGGTGAAGAAGGCCAATGGGTGGGGCGAACCGTTGACCATCTGCTTAAAGACTACCCAAATAGCAATGTTGCTGGCATAGGTAGAGAGGAGAGGAGCATGTGGTATGGGAAAAGTAAGAGCAGAGGTGACGAAGGGGCAAGAGTGGTTGGTCGAAAACGTTGATAAATTTTCATCATACGTAAGAATTCTTGCACTACTTTGACGATCGAGGGCATAGGGAACTTCTGAATGGCTGCTACATTCTTAGGGAGGGGGTGGGGTCTCTTTCAGGAGTGATGCGGTGCCTTAAAAAGGATACTTCATTCGTGAGAAAAGTACTCTTGTCGTACGGAACTAAAAGAACGTTTTGTTATAGGCAGTTGAGCAAAATATGTAGATGACCGATGTGTCCTACTTTGGAGAAAGTGAACAGAAATGTGTTGTCCCAGTAACATAAACTGGAAGGTAGGTCATCTAAGATGCCATACATGATACAGTAAAAAGTGGCCCCATCAGTACGAAGGCCAAAGCCAGAGTAATTGAAGGTGTTTGTAAGAAAGGGAATGGTAATGGCTTTCATGGGATGTGTTCTGGGTTCATGGGCACTGAATAATTTACTTACAAGAGTTAAAGCGTGGAGAAAGCCTTATCTCTGTTTAAGTAGAAAGTCACGTCACCAGATTCTAGGAGTGGGTAGTGGTCCTGCTCTTTGTGGCTGTGAAGGCACCTGTAATCTCCACTGAAACGCAGAGAGAAATCGTACTTGACGACGATGCACAAGATTAAAGGCTGTGGGCTTGAGGCTTTTTGGTAAATGCTAATTTTTTTCCATTTCATCCAACGTCTGTTTAGCGGCAGCCAGTCTTTTCAGTGCCAAAATGTCCAGATCTGGTGAATAATGGTAGGCCCGTCGCCTTGTTATGGTGATAAATATCGTGTTTCACAGGAACCATTGCTGTTTGACAAAGTTCTGTACGGAAAATATATGGTACAATGGGAGGAGTGGGGGTTAAACATATGTGGGTGAACTGATGTGGAAAACAAGGGTGGAGGCTGCTGGTTGCAGAGGTGGTGAGAAGTACGAATCGTCGTTAACAAACCGTCAATGAGATAAATCGTCCAGGAGGTGGAAATGCGACAGGAAATCCGTAACGAAGATTGGCAACGTGCAGTCAGCAACGAAAAGATTCCGCGTATAGTTTGTATTTCTAAATGATAAACTTACAGTTCCATAACCATTAGTGTGTTTTGCAGATCCATTAGCAGCTACCAGGGGGTTGTCGGTAGACTTATCTAGACTATGTCGTGTCTTGGAGAATGGTCTTGCAATAAGAGAATGGTAAGTACCCGTGTCTACCAAAACTGGAGCGCCCATATATGTGTCATCTAGAAAGAAATAATTATTGACGAGGGAGGCCACGCTACAGGTGATGATCTAAGAATATATTTAGTTGGCCACTGAAAACCATTCCCAAAATTTCTTTTAAGCAGCCCTGAGTTTAGAGTGGTAGTAGCAAAACTGCACAAATGGACATCAAGAAGTGGCTGGATAGGTCAAATGTTGGGAAGTAAGTGAGGGATGGTATATGTGGGTGGTGGGCGATATCATCGCTGCCCCAGCACATCCTGGCGTGTGTGTCTGTGCCCTGCTGCATTCACGTCGGGTTTGGTCGATGTTGAATAGGTGTCTATTTTGTTAGGAGTGGAGACATTGATGAAGGTCTTGAAGCTAATGAAATGACTATCCATAAGGGTGTTGACTTTGGTCATTAGGTTTGTCAATTGCAGAATATCGACATCAAGGATAGGAACACTTACATATTAGAATAGGTACCATACACATAGGGCATGAAGAAGATTCATTTCAAAAGGAGATCCATCTGTCACAGGTTGTAGGCGAGAGATAAAGGTCATTTCCCTAATATCAAGCAAAACCTTTTGTTCTCCAAACAGTATTTGAGAGGGTGGAAAAAGTTTCGCTGTGTGGCTGGGGATGGCAACTACTGCTCAGCATGGTATGACTTGAGGGTATCGTATGGCATTCACGTGTCTCCTTTCTTGCAAAGTCAATCGGAGATTCCAGGGAGAGTGTCCTCATGGGTCACGGCAAGGACATAATTTGCTTTCGTACTTG
Organism: Palaemon carinicauda; assembly: GCF_036898095.1. Classification (NCBI taxonomy): domain Eukaryota; kingdom Metazoa; phylum Arthropoda; class Malacostraca; order Decapoda; family Palaemonidae; genus Palaemon; species Palaemon carinicauda. The sequence continues at coordinate 65,804,253 of NC_090758.1, read as the reverse complement.
ACCGAGTCATGCCAGACGAACGCTCCTCCGCTGTCGATGGTCAGTAATTTCTAGAGTGTGTCATTGGTAATATAGTCACTGTCTGAACACGGCATCATCAAACAATAAGAGACAACAATGCACTGGAAAACTGGAGGAAGTTGAACATTCTGGTGGTCATCAATGTGCAGATGCACCAGTGAGGTGGTAACTGAGAGACTGTGTAATTGGAACTAGATTTTTCTAAGCAGACAGTGAGTTTTTATAACAAGAGTTTCAGTGCAAAAACAAGTTATCAGTGAAGGGCAGAGCAATAAGGACAATATTAGAAAAAAGAAAATATTGTTAAAGATTACAAGCATGTGATATGTGTGCTGTACAATAGTATATCTGAAAGCAAAGAAAATTGACTGAAATTTTGCGAATATGTACATTTGATATGAATTAGGATAAATATGTTGGGGGTGTGTAGAGGGCATATAATGCAGCGTTGTATAATAGTAGAGATATGTATTCATGTAAGTATGTATTGAATTTTGACTAGACAGAGGTTGGTGTGTCGGAGAATGATAAATATGGTTGGAGGGAAGGGGATTGATGTTTGTAAACTATAAAATTGGATTACGAGCATAACAATAAATAATCGGAAAGTGTAAATTGAATATAAATAAGGTCTCTGATAAAAATACTTATGTCAGCATGTTCAACATAAAAAAAAAAAATTGCAGCAAGTTTAAACTTTCGAAGCTCTTGCAATTGAACTACCCAATTAAGAAGATCATTCCAAAACTATGTCAACGCAGGAATAAAATTCTAGAATAATATGTGCATTTAGCTTCATAATGGAGAAGGCCCTACTATTAGAATTAACTGCATGTCTAGTATTACAAACTAGAAGGAGCTGTCTGAGAAGATCTAAATGTAAAGGATAATCAGAATTATGAAAAATCTAATGCAACTTGCGTAACAAATTAACTGAACGACGGTGCCAGAGATTTTTATCAAGATCAGGAATAAGAAATATAATAGCCCATAAGTTCCTGTCCAACAAAATAAGATGTGAAGCAGAAGTTGAAGACCAGACGGGAAAACAATAATCGAGACAAGGTTGAATGAAAGAATTAAAACACTTCTGAATAGATTGGCACTGAAAACAGTACAAGACTTTCTTAGTAAGCCATTTTTTTCGCGCAATTGAAGGAGACACAGGCCTAATGTGTTTTGCTAAAGTAAATTGGCTGTCGAGAATCACACCAAAAATCTTAGAATAGTCATACTTACAGTCATATTTTGAGTTTTGTTAGGAGTAAATTTATGCCCCATAATTTCCACCATGCCTTGAATTTAGCTGGACCTCTATTGAAGGATTCAGAAACCTCATATCAACATTCAGGAGGTGTAATTGATGCAAAGAGTGTAGCATCATCTGCATACGCATCAAGCTTGTTTTCCAGTCCAAAACCACATTTCATGTTTGTATAATATGAGAAGTAATAGGCCAAGAAGAGTATGCTGAGGAACACCAGAAATCACATTCCTATAAACACTATGGGGCCCCAAAACAACAACTCTTAGCGATCCATGACTTAAATATTCAATAATGATGCTAAAAAAAAAACCCTAAAATATTCCAAATGTTTGGGTTTGAGAACAGGGTCCTCTTGATTAATGGGGCCGACCTGCTATTGCCAACTTTTAATGACAGGACTTTGACATTCATACCACTTACTAAGGTGAATTATTGCATCTCCAATTTGCATAGGATTTTTGCCTCTGACCTTCGGTTTTGCGACGCCAGGGTGATTTAAGGGCAGTCCGCCACTTATGTTCCTTGGTGATACCAGAAAGGGTTACTTTTATGATTAAATTGTATTACTTTTCAGTTGAAGCATAAACTTTCTGTGAATGAGCTATTAGATGAATATAGTTATCCCAAGTCAAATCACATCTGTTACCCCTAGAAAGATGATAAAACTCACACATCTCCAAATAAGCACGTCTACAATCATTACTGAAAAAGGGCTCGTCCTTTACTCATTATCTTACCACGAGAGAAGGATTAAGCCTATCAACTATGTTGACTAGATTCTCATTCAAAGGGACGAAAGTATCAATATTACTATAAAGTTGTGACCAATTCAAGCAAAAAGATCAATCAAAATCCTTCTCCAGTCATCTTGAGATTTCATAAAAATCTCACATCCGGGAGAGGCTACTCAGTCTTCAGTGCTATTTAAATCAAGGCAAGATCAGATGTTTCGGCTGGAGAACCGACATTACTTGTTATAAAGCCAGGGGAGTCGGTGTATACGAGGTCTAAGCTGTTACTAGACCTGTTAGTGGTTTCACTTATGATTTGCTAAGAGCCTGATTAGGAGGCAAAGTCTCAAACTCTTAAGTCATGGTGATCAGTAGGAGAAACAGAATTTAAACACTTGATATGTTGATCATTGAAATCACTAACATAGACCGAAGAGGTCTTTTCAATTTTTTTTTTTTTTTTTTGTACCTTAGCTATAATGGTAAGAAAAAAATCAAAGATAGAATCACCCATATAAAGATTTCGGTTGATCGAACAAAAAAAAAGGAGTTGCTTTGCCTGCCAAAAACTTTTATTATCTCATTCTTATGACATCCAAATTCATAGCAGGACCTATGAGAAGAAGGGTACTAAGTCCAGATATACACCATCATTTTCCTGGCCCCAGGAATAGAATCAAGTTTAAAAGTTTTTGCCTTATTAAAACCAGTTATAAGGAGCTTGGATGAAGGCCTCATATTAGAAATGGAAGTTTCTGAGCACAAAATAATATACTGTGTGGACGAAACTGTAAGGTCTTTAATATTAACATGAAGACCACGAATATTGCAGTACAGTACACGATATTGACACTATCTAGGTTATACTGGTCCCGGATTTTTCTCAATGTCTCCAGGAAGAATAAGAATTATTTGTAAAAAAAAAAGAAAAAAAAAAAGATGCGTAATATTCATCAGCTAAATAAAAAAAAAATAAAAAAAAATACATTTGTTACAAAGTATATAATTAAATTGATTGATGAAACCCATAGACAATAAAAAGATAGCGGAGCCGATACACTATGCAAGGCGAAATACCCTCCAGGATAGCCACTTCAACTAAATGGAGGACAGCAAGGTTGATTTTGAAATTTCAATACATATGAATGATTTTGACAATGTTTGTATAAAGACAGCACAGAAAGATCTAAGAGAATTTCATATAATTCTTACATGTACTTTCTCTTTCATTTGTGATTATGAGGAGAATGTCAAATAAATTGGCTCAAAATCAGAATTTCTTTAAAGGATGCAACATTTAATTGAGTGATACATCAAACTGTGTGGATTAGACACACGCATATATATATATATATATATATATATATATATATATATATATATATATATATATATATATATATATATATATATATATTTGGGCTCAGGCCATGTCATCCTGATGGAAGTTCCTAAAGGGTAGCTTCCTAGGGTATATTTGACTACAGTGATATTCCCAGAAAATTTTACCTTAAGGTATCCAGAATTCTAACTCCTGGAGCGAATATCCCTAAATAAATATAACAGGGATTTCGCATAATATCAGAGGACTTATTCTTGACACGTCACATAGCTATCTTCACCCCGAACAGTATTAGCCCGAGAACTGCTACAAGCCTCTTGAGCGGCTGTATGGGAGACTGTTATAAGCCTCTTCAAAGCGCAATTTTCTATTCCTTCTCGCAAATTCCCTTGTGAACTTATTCGACTTTTATTATTTTTTTTCATGATAAAACAATATAACTGGAAGAAATTTGAATGTTGATAACTTTATTTTACCTATATAATTATATATAATATAAAACCTTTCCATAGACGGACTTTAACTTTTTTTTTTTTGTAAGGGAAAAGGGCAAATTGTAATCATTTTCAGTTAAAACTGGTTTTATATTTACATACTAGAAACATAATCGATGAAAAAATAAACATATAACAACATACATACACATACACACCAACGATATCACAACGTAATATATTGTATAAGAAGAGAAATAAAACCTGTGGCAACTCTCAAATCTTACCTCAGGACGGCGGTTGCCTTGTGTAAATTATGACAACACTACCGAATGTTTTTGATTTGAATATCTGAGAGTGTTTTATTACAAAGAATAATTTCATTATAAGTAACTGGGAGGAAGTTTACCCAAAAGAAATATTGAGAGAGAGAGAGAGAGAGAGAGAGAGAGAGAGAGAGAGAGAGAGAGAGAGAGAGAGAGAGAGAGAGAGAGATAATCTTTTCAAGAAATATTTTATAGAGCCTGTATTCATTATTCATATCCACAATAGGAATTTTCTATATCTTTTGTATTTATATATATATATATATATATATATATATATATATATATATATATATATATATATATATATATATATATATATGCGGTGATGCTTATGATATATGCATTACTGTATATAAATGCTTGAAATTGTAATTAGTCATAACACATTGCCTTGGTCATGAGTTTATTAGTTACTATGTTTATCTATATAAGATTCCAATAATAGTTAGTATGTTTTCAATATGACTATAATAATTGCTCTCTTTATGTACTTTAAATATTATGTTTTTTTATTATAATTACTATATATATATTTATAAAAGACTGATATTGCATTACTTTTAATCAATTTGTTCTTTCAAATAATCTAAGTTGGTCTATCAAAATTGTAAGTAAAATTATATATTTTCTCTAATTATGATTGATATTTTAATGTAATTTAAAATTATTGCAATAGTAACAATAAGAATGGTAATGAATAGATAAAGAAAAAAATCCAGACGAAGCCAATAAAATGTTTGTAAATATTCAATGTGACTACATCAACTAAAATAATCATTATTATTTTCGGAATAGATACAATTTAGTATCATAGGATTTGAAAATATGGAGGAATTTTTATTATCATTACACTTTTCAATATAGAGTAAAGGCTATTTGTGAAAAATACCCTAAAAACTTCATTACATTGTACGGAATTTCGTAAATAAAAATTGCTAACCTCTACCGGGCGCACACAACAGGCCCGTGATACCGTGGGTGATACCCAACCCACCCACCCATGAAAGACAATCGAGAACCACCCATTGGCCATCACGCAAGATGGCACTTCGCTCTTTAAAATTAACTTTACTGGTTTATAACAAAATAACAAAAAGGATATAGGTTAAAATATTTGGATGATAGGCCTACATGTACTAAGTTATTACAAAAACATTGGTATAGTTATGGGTTAGATTCTGAAACATTGTATTTGTGTCAAGATAACCGCACCACGGGACTGTAGTAAAATGACGTTGCTGCATTTCTCGGGTTAACGCTTCGAGAGGTTACAGTGACAAGAATCTGAAACGAGAATGAAAAGAGAGCCGTTCATAAGGAATCACTCCTATTCGGTTTCCAGTGTGTATCTGACGAAGGCGGCAGCGCCATCTTTATTCCTTTTCGTGTAGCTCTACTACTCGGTGTTTTCCCTTGTGTTCTCTCGTAATTTTGAATTTAATTCAACATTATGATGCCTTCTCCGGCCTCTTCTGCCTCTGGAAAGTTGAGTATTATCTTTACTTTGTATAAATGTAAGCTCTTGTCGTTTTGGATTAAATCAAAAAGTATTTTAACATAAACAAGGGCTGTTGCCTACCGGAGACATCCTGGATGCTGTCGCTCACTATGCATGGGTCATTTAGTTAGCCAGAACGACGTTCCCGGTTATTATGCTTTAATAAATATAGCTATTTAGCGCCTCTAGGAATTCTTATATGATATCGTTAGTTTTCAGTTAAGAGATTTAGGTAACCGATCTTGCCCTTCGCGAGGCTTAGTAGCATAGGCGTCTGGCCCTAGTACTTTCATGCATGATATAAGTTTTCCGAGTGTTATGTTATTGATGCTATAGGCAAATATTTTATACATGTAAGATATTGTTGAATTTTCTTCTCCAAGATTGTATACGAGAGAGTTTCGGTGATTTAGGTAATCGATTTTCACTGCACCTAGGCTAGTAGCCTATGGGGCTTTAGTATACTTTCGCTCATCCCCTGTTGTTCTTTTCTCCTCCGGACACTAAGTTCAATCCCTCTCTCCCTCTGAGTAAGCCTTAGGCTTAGTCCTAGCAGTTCTATCTGAATAATATTCAGGTATAACTTTACTAGGATATGTCTGTCCTGACCTGGTACCCAGAGTGACTGGTTTTTGGGTTGGGGCAGAACATCAGAGTTTCTAGTCTGTGGTCTGCGTCTTCCTAGCGTAGAGAATGAGTTTCCTTTGCTAGGTTAGGTGCATACACAGGAGGCTTTGCCTCCCTAGTCCACATCTGAAGGATTCTATACGAGATGATTCCTTCCCCTAGTGGTCTAGCAGACTGTCCTCTGTTGTTATTCTCGGGCTGGAGAATGAGTTTTCTCCGTTGCCTGGCGAAATAACTACACCTAACTTTGTTCTGGTATGGATGAGGATAGCAAGTATTGCCAACCTTCCTCCCTAATAGACAAATCTAGGTTAGGATGAGCTTTCCTTAACTGCTGGGTGTATCTCATACTTGAACGAAGTTTATAGGACCCTTATCTTCCCCCCACCTCTCTTTCTTAGTGATGGCCTAGCCATTGCATCTCTTGGCCACAGTCCTACTTCCGTACCTAGTGTAGGTTAGGATTGAGGACCGGCTCAGCTCTCTGCCGGCTGGCACGTAATTGCCGACCGGCAGAGACCCTTTTCTTCTGCAGAGTGAACCCCAGACCTCCCTTGGTCTCCCTTCTGTGTCTGCTGGTAGAGCCCAGCAGGCTATGGATTTATAGGAAGCCTAAATGCTACATTTTCCCCTTCCGTATGTTCACTCTTTCTAGATGGAAGGTTGTATGGCAATGCCGCCTTATAACCGTACATCCATATTTTTTCTCTTGCTAGTGTTTTATACTCCTAGCCCGGCTTCCGGCTTAAACGGCCGGCAACCGGGTATGTGGAGGTCCTCTGGTTCGTAGTCACTGCCGGCAGGCATGGGTATTGCTACCTTTGCCTGCCGGCAGTAGAAACACATCCCGAAATCTGCTGGCCACTACAATTAGCAGCTGGTAGCCGGGTGCTAGTGTTTTCTGTTGCCGGCTGGCACACATTTGCGAACCAGTGACCTGCCGCCTATCAGTTAAAGGTAGTATATCTTTGAACTATAAAGGGGTAAATGCCGGCTGGCACGTGCCGGCGCGTGCTGGCCGGCACAGCAGCATGCGATGTACAGTAGTTAATATATTTTTGGTGTAGTACACACTGCATTAATAAAAGTACAGTACAGAGTTTGTTGTAACACTAACGTTCTTCCAACATACTTAATATTATCTTGTACAACCTTTTATTGAGACCGTACAATATATAGAAAGTGAGTTCTTTCTGTATTCATTCTATCCCGTATATTAAAACTCTATTTCAAGGTGTGAACTACACCTTAACTTTCTGCTTAGGAAATTACATAAGGTATTCTAGAATAAGAATTAACGTTAGTTTTAATATCTTGGGAGGTTACAGCAATAGGTTGGACAGGAAATACCCGTATGTGTCTTTCCTTCTTTCCTTCATAGCTTTACTGTGTAAGCTACATGTTTTATTATAAGTGAAAAGCCTTCACTTGATACTCATGGATTTTCTTTTCTTTACAGGAGGACCATCCGAAGTGCGGGAGTATGATCTGCAATGTCCGCAGCAAGAACTTTTGTGGACAACAGTTTTGCAGGAGGCACGCAGCATGCACAGCCTCGAAAGGTGATCTCCGGTATTGGGACCCTCAGGTTTGAACCATATGTTCTAACTTGATTACTGAGGCATTTGACACCCCTAAGTCGACGGAGTCAAGGGATGCTGCCAGGGAAAAGTTGCGAACCTGGGTGAGGGGTTTTTAGAAAAACACTTCAGGCCCCTACCTTCCAAATGAGATGAGGGCCTATATTTTCCCTAAGGCATCGGCTGATGCAGTCATTCCTCAGCCTCAGGAGGAGATACCAACTGTCCAGAATCTGGTAGATTCTGAAGTTGGGCACAATTTTCCTGGAAGATGTGGAATTTTGGCCCAACGAAGACTCTTACCCGGACTGCTATGTCCGTCTTAAGAAGGAGCCAGCCCCAAAAGAGGAGAACGAGCCAAAGGAGGTCAAAGTTCTTGACCATAGTAAAGCACAGGCGTTACTAGCGAGCTCGATGAAAGAAAGGGGCTTCACGAAATCAAAGGTACTAGCCTTGAGTAAGAAGCTTTCCTCCTTTGTGGCCTCTCCAACCAGAACCTTTCCCTTCATGGAAAAGGGATATAAGGCAGCCTTAAAGGCGGTGGAGGCAGGAAAACCATGCCCCTCCTTAGAGGAGTGCAAGCCATTATCTCTGACCTTACCCTTGGACCAAAAAGACTGGAAGGACGTCCACCTTACCTTCTCAGTCGGGAAGCTGGAAGCTGATATTGGTGAATGTCAGTTTGGTGAGGAACTACCAAAGCTGTCGGAGTTTCTCTTGCGCAGAGATCAAGAGATGAAAGAAAGACTTATGGCATCGATGTCGTTGCAAACGACAGTGGAAACGATGGCAAGTGACCCCAAGAACCATGACATGTTCTTGGTAGTGATCAAAACCCATCTGGCCACAGTTACGAAGGTTCTCTATAGCTTTATTAAAGCTAGGAGAGCCTCTAGAGAGTTCGTTTTCGCCTCAGCTGCGGTGAGACACGAAATGAGGAAGCTGATCTCCTCCTGCATCTGAGGTAAGGACCTCTTTCCTAACGAAGTGGTTAAAGAAGTAGTAGACAAGGCCGCCAGGGAGAATAGGAACCTTCTCAAAAAGTGGGGCTTAGATCTTAAGAGAAAGTCCTCTCCCGATGAGGGTCCCCAACCCAAGAAGAAGACAAAAAGGCCTAGGGTATCTTCTCGGCCAGCTAAACCCTAGCGACAGCAACAGCAACAACTTCCTGGGACCGCGGGGCCTTAGATAGTGGCACAACCTCCAACCACGTACCAGCTAGTACCTCAACAAGTGGCGACACAGTCGCCAGTTTTTAACCCAGCCTTCGAAAGGCAGTCTTCTTCCTTTCGTTCAAAAGCTAGAGGAACAGCCAGAGGTTCTTCTAGACGCCCTTCAAAGGTAAGAGGATCCAGGGGAGGATGCGGTCAAGGAGGCAAGGCCTCAGGTCCACAACAGCAGAAGTGAGATGCTTCCAGTAGGAGGGAGACTACATCTATTTAGGGATCGTTGGACCTTCGATTCCTGGGACCACAGCCTAATAAAGAATGGACTAGGTTAGAGCTGGAACAGTCCTCCACCTCAATTTCCTCAATTTTTCCAACACTCCACCCCCATTCTGGAAGAATATGTCCGAGAACTCTTAGAGAAAAGAGTAATCCGAAAAGTCAAGTCCATCAAGTTCCAAGGAAGACTGTTTTGTGTTCTAAAGAAGGACTCAGAAAAACTCAGTCATTCTAGACTTGTCGCCACTCAACAAGTTCATAGTGAACTACAAGTTCAGGATGCTCACACTTCAACACATAAGGACCCTACTGCCTAAAAGGGCATATACCGTCTCTATAGACTTGTCTGACGCTTATTGGCACGTTCCAATTAATCGTAACCTCTCCTCCTCCCTAGGCTTCAAGTTACATAGAAAACTTTACGCATTCAGAGCCATGCCTTTCGGGCTAAACATAGCCCCAAGGATTTTCACGAAGCTTGCGAACGCAGCCGTCCATCAATTACGCCTAAAGGGGATCCTAATAGTGGTCTACTTGGACGACTGGCTGGTTTGGGCAGCATCCAGGAACATCTGCGATTTAAGATTACCATAAAAAAGTCTCGACTATCTCCAGCTCAAAAATTTCAGTGGTTGGGAATCCACTGGAATTTGGAGTCATATCGACTTTCCATTCCTGGGAAGAAGAGTAAAGATATAGCAGGATCTGTCAAAAGACTATTGAAATCCAAACGGATATCAAGTCACGAACAGGAGAGTATTGGGCTCTCTACAGTTTGCTTCGATAACAGATCCAGTGCTAAGAGCAGAGCTAAAGGATGCAACATGAGTCTGGAGAAAATACGCATCAAATGCGCGAAGAGATCTAATGAGACCACTACCGACTCGACTGCGAACGCTTCTCAAACTGGGGTCTAATGCCAAGCAATTGAAGAAAACAATACTTCTTAAACCTCCTCCCCCGTCAGTGACTATCCACACAGACGCTTCAAAGGAAGGCTAGGGAGGTCACTCTTATCAGAAGAGAGTCCAAGGAGCTTGGTCCAATCTTTTCAAGTCATTTCACATCAACTTTCTAGAAGCCATGGCAGTACTTCTGACACTAAAGAAAGTATCTATTCGCCACTCGACCCACATAAGATTGGTTCTAGAAAGCGAGATGATAGTGAGATGCCTGAATCGACAAGGGTCGAGGTCACCTCAAATCAACCAAGTGATGTTGGCCATATTCCGTTTGGCGAAAAGGAAGAAATGGCACCTGTCAGCAGTTCACATTCAAGGGTTCCGCTCTATCCAGGTTTACAACAATAGAGTCAGAATGGTCCCTAGACGCAGGATCATTCTCCTTCATCTCGAGTCAAGTCCCGGATCTGCAAATAGACCTCTTTGCGACGAAAGAAAATAAGAAAATACATCGTTATGTGTCCCCATACGAGGATCCGCTAGCGGAAGCAGTGGACGCTATATCCCTAGACTGGAACAGATGGTCCAGTATTTACATGTTCCCTCCGCACAACCTCCTTTTGAATGTCCTTGACAAACTGAGATCCTTCAAAGGGAAAGTGGTAATAGTGGCCCACAAGTGGCCAAACAGTGTGTGTTTCCATTCTGGCATTGGAACTACGACTGAAGTTCGTACCACTACCGGATCTTACCCTGTCTCAGCGAGTACAGAAGTTGACTGTCTTCGCTTCATCACAGAAAACCCGGAACCTACATCTCATGATTTTCTCTCCTTAGCGATGAGAAAAAGATTCGGGGTATCAAGAACGGATTTTGAGCGAAGCGAAAAATCTATTTTTGGGTGAGATGGCCATGTCGTCCTGATGGAAGTTCCTAAAGGGTTGCTTCCTTAGGTATATATGACTACGGTGATATTCCCAGAGAATTTACCTTAAGGTACCCAGAATTCTAACTCCTGGAGCAAATATCCCTAATAAAAGAACCAGGGATATCGCGAAATATCAGAGGACGTATTCTTGACACGCCACATAGCAATCTGCACCCCGAACAGAATTAACACTTCGAAGGGATCAATTGGCGAGAAAACGAAAAACGAGAAAGAAAGGAGAGCCGCTCGCAAGGTACCTCTCCTCTCCCGTTTCGTAAGCGTGCATTGCGCCGCTCTCGGTGCCATCTGTATTCCTTGTAGCGATACACGAGGTGCTACAGATACTGTATGTAGGGAGGGGTCCTACAGCCCTTTTTTAGAGGAAAAAGGAAGGGCGGGTCCATCAGGACGACACGGCCATCTCACCCAAAAATGTATTTTTCGCTTCGCTCAAAATCCGTTTTTTGGGCTCAAGCCATGTCGTCCTGATGGAAGTATACCAGAGCATTACTGTATCTGTGGATTCTAAAAACGTGCCGTACTCTCAGTATTTCCCGGCCAACTAGACCTAGAGACCTAAGACGTTACTGTCATACATCTTTTCATCTAACCATAGACCATGCTAGTGCTTCCCGCCCCCTACAGGGAAGAGTCATACTAGACTCTGGAAAAGTCTCGAAGAGTACATATACCTATGTATGAATAACAGACAAGCCAATATAGTGGTCTCACTCTATATCATGTAAAGCATAGTTTGTAAAAGAACCACTGAGTCAATATGAAATATCGACCCGCTCCCCGTTCGATTACTGGATTGGACAAAGGTTTATATCCGGCTAGGAGAAAAACTTGCACATCCGCCACTGTCTCCTTAGGGCATGGAGTCCTCCCGCTAGGGGAAGGCATAAACCACTGAAAGATGCTTGCATAAAGGAACAATCTATTAGAATTATCCAAGATATATATACATAGTAAACGTAATGCTAAATCATTTCAAGTAAAATGACACAGGCGAAGGAGACGCAAGGTTCACAAGAACTAGTTCATTGACAATCAATAAAATAAAACAGGTTGAACACAATTATACATATATAAGAGGAGGATAACCAATAAATAAGCATAAGCATGATAGTAAACAGAAAACTGGTTTATCTGAAAGAAAAACATTAGCGCCACTTTTAACATACTGAGGTATCAAAATCACAAAAGCCTGTATTACTATTCAGTCACATTAGCGTTGGAAACGCTTGGCACACATGTCTGCACTTATGCTAGGTTCACCTTTGAATATGGAACAGTCAATGTGGGCACCCCAGTGCCCTAACACTTAGTTTGTAGAACAGTTCGTAAGTACACATCCACCCCGGAATTAATCGTCCCAATTAAATTCACTGTTCCTTGCAGAGTTAAACAGCAGGTTTAACGACACTACCCACTGCTACCACAGACCTCTTCAGTTGCTCCACTTGCTTCGCATAGTGACGAAAGAAAACTCTAGAAGACTTCCAGCCAGTGTATGAGCGAAGATGTTCGAAATCCATACATTGAAAAAATTTAAGGATGAGGCAACTTTCCTCGGATCGTGACCTGCAGGTGTACTGTCTGGATCCGCTCTGCGGATAAAATAGGTGATTTTCACCCTAAGTTGTTTCAGCGATAAATTTGAGCCTGATGTTTCTCCCCTGAATAGTTGACCACCCCTGAAGTCTGAAGTTCTACGAAGATAGACCTTTAGGCAATCCACTGGACATAGAGATGCATCTTCTTTTAGAGGGCAGATTCTCCAGGGACCCCACCTGTTGGTGGGTAACTCGTTCTTGGCGAGAAACGTATGATCCGGAAACAGGTTCAGTTCTCCCACATCCAAGAACTGAACATGACCTTCCTCTCTCGAGAGGGCTACAATTTCACTAACCCTGGACCCTGAAGCGAGTGCAAACAGAAAAATAACTTTTTGGGTCTTATCCTTTAAAGCACACTCCTCATTGTTCAACAGCGAAGCGAAATTAAGTACTTTATCCAAAGACCATGAAATGGGCTTCCGAGGTGCTGATGGTCTGAGCCTAGCACAGGCTTTCGGAATTTTATTAAAAATGTCGTTAGAGAGGTCGACCTGGAAGGCATATAAAATGGGTCTTGTCAAAGCAGATTTACACGTTGATATTGTGTTAGCTGCTAACCCTTGACCATGGAGGTGGATGAAGAAAGATAAGCAGAAGTCCGTCGAGATCTTTTGTGGATTCTTCGCTTTGATAAAGGCCACCCATTTTCTCCATGATGACTCATTTTGCCTTCTAGTGGATTTGCACTTATATTCCTCTAGGAAGTCTATACTGTCTTTAGAAATCCCGAAACGTTTTCTCACCGCTAGGGAGAGAAAATCATGAGCTGCAGGTTCCGGGTTTTCTGTGATGAAGTGCAGACAGTCGACTTCTGAACTCGCTGGGTCAAAACTGTATCTGGTAACTGTAGACACTTCAGCCGTAGTTCCAATGCCAGAGGGAACCACACGCTGTTCGGCCACTTGTGAGCCACTATTGCCGCTACTCTCTTGAAAGATCTCAGTTTGTTTAGGACCCTCAATAGATGGTTGTGAGGAGGGAACAGGTAAATCCTGGACCATATGTTCCAGTCGAGGGACATCGCGTCCACTGCTTCCGCCAAGGGATCCTCGTACAGGGACACGTAAAGGGGTAACTTCTTGTTGTCTTTCGTCGCAAAGAGGTCTATCTGCAGTTCTGGGACTTGACTCAAGATGAAGGAGAATGATCTTGCGTCTAGGGACCAACCCGACTCTATCGGTGTGAACCTGGATAGAGCGTCCGCTGTCACGTTGTGGACTCCTTGAAGGTGAACTGCCGGCAGGTATCACTTCTTCTTTTCTGCCAGTCGAAAGATGGCCAATATCACCTGGTTGAGTGGTGGTGTCCTCGATTCTTGTGGATTCAAGCATCTCACAATCACCTTGCTGTCCAGTACCAACCTTATGTAGATCGAGCGGCGAGGGGAGACTTTCTTCAAGGTAAGGAGTACTGCCATAGCTTCCAGAAAGTTTAGTTGAAATCTCTTGAATAGATTGGACCAAGTTCCATGGGCCTCTTTCCGATGAGAATGACCTCCCCACCCCTCCTTCGAGGCATCTGTATGAATAGTCAGCAAGGGGGGAGGGGGCTGGAGAAGCACCGACTTCTTTAGTTGCCTGACTCGGGACCACGGCCTGAGAAGCGTACGTAGACGAAGCGGTACTGGTCTTATCAGATCTCTTCGCGTGTTTGATGCATAACTTCTCCAAAATCCGGTTGCATCCTTTAGCTGTGCTCTTAGCACAGGGTCTGTTACTGAGGCAAACTGGAGAGAACCCAGCACTCTCTCCTGTTTGCATCTTGATATTTTTTCGGAATCCAGAAGTCTCTTGACAGAACCAGCTATCTCCTTCCTCTTCTTCGCCGGGATGGAGAGTTGGTGTGACACTAGGTCCCAGTGGATTCCCAGCCACTGGAACTTTTGAGATGGAGAAAGTCGAGACTTTTTCCGGTTGATCTTGAAGCCTAGATGCTCTACCTCATGATCTACCTCACCAGGAATGTACAGTCATGAACTTCACTAAACACCCACCTTTTCCTCCAAACATGGTATTTATCACCACATCAAGACAACGGGACCATCAATGTTTGCCAAATCAAAGCATCTGTCTACGTATATAAAAAAAAAAAGATTTACTGGCAATACCCTGAAAGAGATGGGCATTTACCAAAAGGCTTCAAGTTCATGGTTATCTTTTCATTCTTCACAAATATGGCTTCCTGCATCCGTGTGTGGATTACACGTATATGAACATGCAGACAGAATGGGATAACTACCCCCTACAAAACTTTGGCTCCATTACCTCTTAATTGCACAGAGCAAATGTTTCTTCCATGCCCGACCTCCTGAAGGGGTTTTATCCAATGCCCATGAACACATAAGACTACCATCACCATCTCCTCCGGTATATACACCAGCAATTATCCTGTTTAGGCCCTCGTAATGCTGGGGCTACTTTTCAATGCCTCATGAATGGCCTCCTAGGCGACCTTACATTCAGTGTGTTACATGGATGACATTTTTGTGTTTTCCTCCTCCAAAGAGAAACACCTACTTCCTCTGCAGGCTGTGTTCCACAGCCTACAACAGAATGGCCATGTAGTCAAGTACGACAATTGTACTTTTGATACCAACGTTCGTTCTTATGGCATCGCATCACTCCTGAAGGAGTTCACCCCATCCCAGGAACGGTAGCAGTGATTCATAACATCCCCTCGAACGTCAAAGCACTGCAATAAATCAACTATTATCACATTTTCTTGGCAGCAATCTTCGCAAATCCTGGAGCGCTCTATGCCTCCCTTAAAGGCATGTTAAAACAATGCCCTATAAAATATGGCTTCTTCCAGTTTTCCAATGCTATATAACTCACTCCTTTTCTTCATTGGTGGCAGCGACATTGTGATTGGAGCAATACTTGAGCCGATGGTCAATGGTTTGCACCACCACTTGGCCTTTTTCAGTAGGAAACTGTCTAAGGCAAATCTAGGTACTCCACATTTAACCAAGAATTACTGGAAGTGTATCACTTCTGCCACTTCTTAAAAGGTACGCCCTCAGTCTAGTGCATAACTTAAATAGATGGTCCGACAACTGGTCTGCTTGTCAACATCCCAATCTCCTTGCCGCGTATTATTGCAATCGCACCTTTCAACACGTCCTCGTAAAATTGAGTCCCATAGCCAAGGCCATGCCAAGGAATTCATTGGCAATCATTAACCTGTGATTGGATTATAATACCCTGGCTGAAACCTACCGAAATGAAGCAGTGTACCAACCATGTAGGACATACTGCGAATCCCTTCATTGTGAAGACATTATCCTCAATGACTCCAACGAATCCATGCTCTGTGACATTAGTATTGATAGACCACAAATATGGAAAACTACTTCATGCGCTATCGGGTGTTTGATTTCATTCATGCCCTTTTACATCTATCGTGCCCATCTACTGTACAGCTACTGAAGACGGAGTTAATTTTGTACGCCATTACCTAGAATGCTACTCCTTGACATACTTTATAACAAACTTCAAAAGTACATCAAGACACGGATACAAGAGTTGTCAAATTCCCTTAACCCCACCATCTTTTTTCCCACTTTCATGTTGATGTAGTAGGTCCCCTGTTCACATCACAAGGATATTGTTGATTGTTAACCATCATTGACCACTCCATTCAAAGGTCAAACAACATCCCAATGCAAACTTCACGGCCCACCTCATGTACATCCACCTTACTCTTACAGTGGATAGCAAGATTTAATATTACTGAGCATATTACTTCTGATAAAGGACCACTTTCATCTATAAATCATCTATATCATTACTGTACGTAGTAGCTATCAAGGATAAAAAAAAAAAAAAAAAAAACAATACAGGTATCAAGAATGCTTAGTCAAGTGAGGCTGACTCAGTGAGGGTAGGACTAGAAAAAGATTATATGATAATTTTCCTAAGTTTTTTGGGATGGGAGTTGGACCAGATGCTAAGAGAATAAGGCATTGAACATAGGTATTCGTTTCCGTATATGTCAAATGTCAATGTGTGTGGATGCACCAATTAGTTGGATTTGCATGACAGCATATTTGCAACTTAATTTATTTCAGCAGACATCATGCTTTTATAACAATAGTTTCAGAAGGTCAAAAAATTAAAAACCAATTGATACAAGAATATTATAAGCTGAAAAAAGTTATCAGTCCGAAGGGAGGGCGATAACAACAATATAAAAAAAAAGGAAATACCGTTCAAGTGCTTCGCATGCAGTACTTAGCTCCCCCCTAAAAACGATATATATGTGAAAAAGGTTGCCCTTTTCTTCTTTGCCACATATGTTTGCAAGTAATGCTTTTGGCATACCGCGGATAACGAGGAAAGGGTTGTGTAAGGAGGCGTTAACGGTGGCAGACTAGTGTTGTTGCGCAGGAAAACGTGCTTTGCTAATTCCAAATCTGTCGATATGTGTTTCTAAGCTAGGGGCTTGTAAGTCTGGCAGCAAGTTTTCCCATGACGAGAAGTGGGAGCTGGAGATTGTCAGAAAAGATTGCAGACAGAAAAAAATCTGCATTGACGATCAACGGTCATTATACACCATTTAAGCCGCTGAGACATTCAAAGCGTCTTTAGGTGTAGTTCTTAGACCCAGGATGACCAAGGGAAACTGGGTGAACCAGTTAGAGTCCTTGCAGCTGGACATCAAAGCTGCTGTACCAACCGTGTGTCACACAATCGTACAGAGTTCCTTCAGTGTATATATTATGCTTGTATCTTCGCTTTTCCCTCGCACAAAAAAGAACCTGAAAAAACATGTATGTTTTTCTTACCGATAACGGTGTCTGTTTTTAACATGAAATTTCTTGTTAGTTTGAGCTTTTGTATATAAAGGAGAGTGTTCTATAATAAACTCACTCAGTTGCTTTCATCCTGTCTTTGAGTCACAACCTTTTCTCGGCCCATATGGTGACCCCGGAAGTCGACTTGCTCCTCCGCCTTACACCCCTCCTAGCCCATCGATCGCTGGTACTATGGCGGACTCTACGGAAGTTATTGCTGCGACTCCCCCATTGAAACTTTCATCATTCGCCAGCGGAGAGGCATTTGCTTGGTTTCAGCGCACAGAAGTCCAGTTCCCATTAAGGGCATGACTCGCTCAACCACCAAAGCAGATTATGTTTTCGCGGCGATACCCGAGGACACCTTCCCGGAAATATCCGAATGGCTTTGTGAACAAGGAGACACCCCAATAGCGTATGACGCTCTCAAAACATACCTTCTGCAGCAGTACTCGCCTTCTCCAGCCGCCCGTATAGCAAAGCTTTTTCAGCTCTTCCAACATCCGTTGGGGGACCAAAGAGCTTCGCTCGCCCTCAGGGAAATGACCAGTATCGCTCGCCTGCAACCTGCCGCAGACGTCTCTCCTCGTGAGATGAACCTAATTCGTGCCCTTTGGATACGCCGTTTACCCGGACCTATACGCGCTGCCATACCCGATGTCGATAGTTTACCCATAAAGGACTTGATGACCAAAGCCGACGCCCTTATGGACAGCCACTTCAAGACCTCCATCAACGCCTCCACCCCTAACGAAGAGGATGTCTATTCAACGTCAACCGAAGCTGACGTGAATGCCGTAGGACATACATGCCTACCCCGTGACGTGCCAAAGTGGCGACAAAGCCACCCACCACCCACCACTGGCTCGCGCCCCAAGAAACGTCTTCTACAGCCACTTACTACCTTCCATCCGCCACGGTTTTGCTACTACCATTTCTGATTCGGGGCAACCGCGAATAAATGTGCCAAGGATTGTCAGTGGTCAAAAAACGTGTAAGTAGGCCATTGCTCGTGGCAGTGGCCTCCTGTGTTTTTAATTTTTTCTTTTTACATGATGCAGGAATGGGCGTGCGATTTTTGGTAGACACGGGTGCTTTTCGTTCTCTTTTTCCAAGGAACTCTTCAGGACACGACGTAGTCTGTCTATATCTACCGACGTCCGCTTGGTAGCTGCCAACAGATCTGCGATAACCACCTACGGTTACGAGAACCTCATATTATCATTCGGAAATGGTAAATTTAATTGAGAGGTTTCTCGTTGCTGACGTCACATTGTCAATCCTTTGTGCAGATTTCCTCTCTCATTTCCACCTTCTGGTCAATGTCGCCCACCAACGATTGGTCAACGCAGACTCATACTTGTCGACACATCTTCAACCCGCCCCCTCCAACCTCGCTCTCCACATCAGCGCCCCCACGGATGCCTAAGCCCACCTCCTCATGTCATACCTGGAAGTGTTCCGTCCAGAACTTCGCCAAATGCCCACGGCTCCTGCTAAGAAATGGTATTTATCACCATATCAAGACGACGTAACCCCCAGTCTTCGCAAAATTCAGACGTCTGGCACTGGAACAATTGGCAGCCGCCAAACAGACGTTCCCCGAAATGAAGGAAATGGGCCTTCGCCAAAAGGCCTCCACCCCATGGTCGTCAGCCTTACACATCGATCTGAAGAAAGACGGCTCCCTTCGTCCGTGCGGGGATTACAAGCACCTGAACCTGCAAACAGAACCGGATCACTACCCCTTCCCAAACATCGCTGACGTGACTTCCAACCTGCTAAAAGTGAAGGTTTTCTCTACGCTCGACCTCCTGAAGTAGTATTATCAGGTGCCTATGAACCCAGAAGACATCCCAAGACCACCATCACCACGCACTTTGGTAAATACACCTTCAATTACTCCTGTTTTGGCCTTTGTGATGCTGGGGCCACGTTTCAATGTCTCATGGATGGCATCTTAGGGGACCTCCACTTCTGTGTATGTTATGTGGACGACATACTTGTGTTCTCTTCCTCAAAAGAGGAACACCTCCGTCACCTGCGCATCGTGCTCGACCACATGCAACAAAACGGTGTTGTAGTCCGGTACGATAAGTGTATCTTTGACGCCAACGAAGTGTCGTTCTTAGGGCACCACATCACTCCTGAAGGAATCCATCGCCTCCCTAAGAAGGTAGCAGCCGTTCAGGAATTCCCCGTGCCCTCGACCGTCAAAGCTCTGCAGGAATTCTTGGGCCTGATCAACTATTATCACTGTTTTCTGCCAGCTATTGCCACCACTCTTGCTCCCCTCTACGCCTCCCTCAAGGGCAAGCCCAAGGACCTGAAGTGGGGTCCCCTTGAAGAAACGGCCTTCTGCAATGTAAAGAAGGCCATATCAACCGCTGCGGCTCTCACTTTTCCTATCCCACATCCCCCTCTCCTTCTCTCTGCCGATGCCAGCGACATCGTTATTGGTGCAGTACTCGACCAGATGGTCAACAGCTCGCCCCGCCCATTGGCCTTCTTCAGCAGGAAACTGTCCAAAGCAAAATCGGATTATTCTACCTTCGATCGCGAATTGCTGGCGATGCACTTGGCTGTCCGTCACTTTCGCCTTTTCTTAGAAGGTACGCACTTCTCCATTCGCACAGACCACATGCCTCGGGTGCACGCCTTCACTCGACAGTCTGACTCCTAGTCGGCCAGTCAACGCCCACATCTCTCAGCTGTGGCTGAATACAATAGCACCATTCAATATGTCCCTGGGTAAATGAATCCCGTTGCCGATGCCCTATCAAGAAACAATTTGGCTGCCATTCAACTGGGATTGGATTACAACGCCTGGCTGAAGCCCAACGACAGGATCCAGAGTATCAAGCATTTAGGACATCCTACACGTCCCTCCGTTGGTAAGACCTCCCCCTCAAACACTCCAACACAGCCCTCCTCTGTGACGTCATTACTGATAGACCGCGACCTTGGATTCCTGCTACCATGCGCCGCCAGGTGTTTGATTTCATTTACGGCCTTTCACATCCCTCGTGCCGTTCTACTGCACAGCTGCTGAAGCCAAAGTTTATTTGGCACGGCATTTCTAAGGATGCTAAGGATTGGGTTCGCGCCTGTACTTCTTGCCAAACTTCCAAAGTACATCGACATGCGGAATCAGGAGTGGGCACCTTTTTTCAACCTCAGCGTCGTTTCGCACACATTCACGTCGACGTTGTAGGCCCCCTACCCACATCACAAGGACATCGTTACCTATTTACCATCATCGACTGCTCCACTCGTTGGCCTGAAGCCATTCTCATGGAAACAGCAATGTCTGCCTCATGTACATGTGCCTTATTCTCAGCATGGATTGCAAGAGTTGGTATCCCTGAGCATATTACTTTTGACAGGGGTACCACTTTCACCTTTCAATTGTGGAACTCATTAGCAATTCTCCTGGGCATCACCCTACATCAGACAACGGCCTACAACCCCGCTGCCAATGAAATGGTTGAACGTTTTCATCGCACCCTTAAAGCACCTTTGATATCCCACTCACTGCTAGGATTCCAACTGGTTTACTCACCTTCCCTGGGTCCTCCTGGGACTAAGAACCAGTCCTAAAGATGCCCTCGTCGTCTCGGCAGCTGAAAGGGTGTATGGCGACCCGTTGGTCATCCCTGCCAAATTGTTTCCTTCTACAACCTCCTCCGACAATCTCATGTACATCTGCCATAGTCTCAGGATTGATTGCAAGGTTTGGTATCCCTGAGCATATTACTTCTGACAGGGGTACCTCTTTCACCTCGCAATAGTGGACATCATTAGAGAATCTCCTGGGCATCACCCTACATCAGACAACGGCCTACAACCCCGCAGCCAATGGAATGGTTGAACGTTTTCATCGCACACTCAAAGCAGCTTTGATATCCCGCTGCAAGGATTCCAAGCAGTTTACTCAGCTTCCCTGGGTCCTACTGGGACTAAGGACCACACCTAAAGACACCCTCGACGTCTCGGCAGCTGAAATGGTGTATGGCAACCCGTTGGTCGCCCTTGCCAAATTTTTTCCTTCTACAACCTTCTCCGACAATCTCATGTACATCTGCCATAGTCTCAGGATGGATTGCAAGAGGTCACGTCTTGGGAAAATTTATTCCATGCCACCAGACTTACAAGCCCCCAGCGAAGAATCACATTCCGACAGACTTGAACTCTACAACACGTCTTCCTGTGCAACGACACTAGCAAGCCACCGCCAACGCTGCCTTACACGACCCCTTTCCTTGTGATCCGACGCAGTCTGAAAGCATTCCTACTAAACATTCGTGCCAAAGAAGACTGGGTCTCCATTGATCATCTAAAACCTGCTTATCTCCTGCCAGATGACCCACCTACAGTTCGCCTCTCTAGATCAGGGTGCCCTATTTAACAAGTACAGTATGTCCTTTTTAGGGGGCGAGCCATGTACCAACCGTGTGTCACACGATCGTACATAGCTCATTTTGTGTATATATTATTCTTTATCTTCGCTCTTCCCTCACACTAAAAAGAACCTGAAAAACATGTCTGTTTTTCTCACCGATAACGGTGTCTGTGTTGAGCATGAAATTTCTTGTTGCTTTGAGCTTTTGTATATAAAGGAGAGTATTCTATAATAAACTCACTCAGTTGTTTTCATCCTGTCTTTGAGTCACAACCTTCTCTCGGCCCATCACACTGCTTTGAAGGTACAGGTAAAACCTTCAACCATTCCGTTAAATACTGGGTTATAGGTGAATGTCTGATGCAGAATTATGCCTACGTGATTCGTTAATGATGTCCACAATTGAAATGATAAAGTGTTACTCCTTTCAGAAGTAATGTTCTCAGTGGTAATAAATCTTGCTATCCACCCTAACAGTAAAGTGGATGTTCCAGTTTCCGTAGGATTGGCCTTAGGACAACAAGTGAATCGGTTAATGGTGGTAAAAAGGTAATAATGTAGTTTTGTTGTGGTTAGGAGACCTACAACTTCAATATGAATGAGGGCAAAGCAGGGTTGGGGTTTAAAAAAGGTGCCCACTCGTTAATCTGTGTGTCGATGTACTTATGAGGGTTAGCATTATTAGGAATGTCATGTCATATGAGATGTGTCTTCAGCAGCTGTGTAGTACAACGGAGCAAGGGATGTGAATGGTCATAAATGAAATCATAT
>NC_090758.1:65776554-65781059 GCF_036898095.1 Palaemon carinicauda | reverse complement strand
ACTTCCGTACCTAGTGTCGGTTAGGATGGAGGACCGGCTCAGCTCTCTGCCGGCCGGCACATAATTGCCGGCCGGCAGAGACCCTTTTCTTCTGCAGAGTGAACCCCAGACCTCCCTTGGTCTCCCTTCTGTGTCTGCCGGTAGAGCCCGTCAGGCTATGGATTTATAGGAAGCCTGAATGCTACATTCTCCCTTTCCATATGTTCACTCTTTCTGGATGGATGGTCGTATGGCAATGCCGCATTATAACCTTACATCCATATTGTTTCTCTTGCTAGTGTTTTGTACTCCTAGCCCGGCTGCTGGCTACACGGCCGGCAGCCGGGTAGGTGGAGGTCCTCTGGTTCGTAGTCACTGCCGGCAGGCGTGGGTATTGCTACCTTTGCCTGCCGACAGTAGAAACACATCCCAAAATCTGCTGGCCACATCGATTAGCGGCCGGCAGCCAGGTGCTAGTGTTTTCTGTTGCCGGCTGGCACAAATTTGCGAACCATTGACCTGCCGCCTATCAGTTAAAGGTAGTATATCTTTGAACTATACAGGGGTAAATGCCGGCCGGCACGTGCCAGCGCGTGCTGGGCGGCACAGCAGTATGCGATGTACAGTAGTTAATATATCTTTGGTGTAGTACACACTGCATTAATAAAACTGCAGTACAGAGTTTGTTGTAACACTAACGTTCTTCCAACATACTTAATTTTATCTTTTACAACCTTTTGTTGAGACCATACAATATATAGAAAGTGAGTTCTTTCTGTATTCATTCCATCCCGTATATTAAAACTTTATTTCAAGGTGTAAGCTACACCTTAACTTTCCACTTAGGAAATTACGTAAGGTATTCTAGAATAAGAATTAACCTTAGTTTTAATATCTTGGGAGGTTGCAGCAATTGACTGGACAGGAGATACAAGTATGTCTTTCCTTATTTCCTTTATAGCTTTACTGTGTAAGCTACATGTTTTAATATAAGTGAAAAGCCTTCACTTGATACTCATGGATTTTCTTCTCTTTACAGGAGGACCATCCGAAGTGCGGGAGTATGTTCTGCAATGTCCGCAGCAAGAACTTTTGTGGACATCAGTTTTGCAGGAGGCACGCAGCATGCACAGCCTCCAAAGGTGATCTCCGGTATTTGGACCCTCAGGTTTGAACCATATGTTCTAACCTGATTACCAAGGCATTTGACACCCCTAAGTCGACGGAGTCAAGGGATGCTGCCAGGGAAAAGTTGCGAACCTGGGTGAGGGGTTTTCAGAAAAACACTTCAGACCCCTACCTTCCAAATGAGAAGATGAGGGCCTACCTTTTCCCTAAGGCATTGGCTGATGCAGTCATTACTCAGCCTCAGGAGGAGATACCAACTGTCCAGAATCCGGTAGATTCTGAAGTCACTGCCGCCCGTCAAGACATCCAATTGGACGATAGGATATCAGAGGTATTGGATTATACAGAGAAGGACCTTCTGGGAGAAGGTCAGGAGGAGGAGCTGTCCCAAGCTCCTGAAATAGAAGAGGAAGAAATCGACGAGGTGTCGGTTACATCGGTTCCGGCCCCAGAACCTGTTCCCTCTACATCGTCTGCTATCCCAGATGACCTGGGAAGGACTCTTTCTTCTATTGTTGAGATGATTCAACAAATACAAAAGAAGAATGATGAAAAGAAAGCTGCGATGAAACTGGAGATACGTAGACTTGCAGCATCACGTGGGCCCTAGAAGCCACTCAACGTGATGGATCTTCCTTTGTGCTCGGATACCAATCCTTGGAGGTATGCCGAACACATGCCAATGACAGCCGGGAAGATTGTTATATCGGAGAAGTTGGGCGCAATTCCCCTGGAAGATGTGGAATTTTGGCCCAACAAAGACTCTTACCCGGACTGCTATGTCCGTCCTAAGGAGGAGCCAGCCTCAAAGGAGGAGACGGAGCCAAAGGAGGTCAAAGTTCTTGACCATAGTAAAGCACAGGCGTTACTAGCGAGCTCGATGAAAGAGAGGGGCGTCACGAACTCAAAGGTGCCAGCATTGAGTAAGAAGCTTCCCTCCTTTGTGGCCTCTCCAACCAGAGCCTCTCCCTTCATGGAAAAAGGATATAAGGCAGCCTTAAAGACAATGGAGGCAGGGAAACCATGCCCCTTCTTGGAGGAGTGCAAGCCGTAATCTCTGACCTTACCCTTGGACCAAAAAGACTGGACGGACGTCCACCTTATCTTCTCAGTCGGGAAGCTGGAAGCTGATATTGCTGAACGTCAATTTGGCGAGGAAGTACCAAAGCTGTCAGAATTTCTCTTGTGCAGAGGGCAAGAGATGAAAGCAAGACTTGCGGCATCGATGTCGTTGCAAACGATATTGGAAACGATGGCAAGTGACCCCAAGAACCAGGACATGTTCATGGTAGTGGCCAAAACCCATCTGGCCACAGTTAAGAAGGATCGCTATAGCTTTATTAAAGCTAGGAGACCCTGTAGAGAGTTCGTGTTCGCCTCGGGTGCGGTGAGGCACGAACCGAGGAAGCTGATCTCCTCTTGCATCTGGGGTAAGGACCTCTTTCCCAACGAAGTGGTTAAAGAAGTAGTAGACAAGGCTGTCACGGAGAATAGGAACCTTCTCAAAAAGTGGGGCTTAGATCTTAAAAAAAAAGTCTTCTCCGGATGAGGGTCCCCAACCCAAGAAGAAGACAAAAAGGTCTAGGCTATCCTCTCGGCCGGGTAAACCCTACCGACAGCAACAACAACAACTTCCTGTGACTGCGGTGCCTCAGATAGTGGCACAACCTCCAACCACGTACCAGCTGGTACCTCAACAAGTGGCGACATAGTCGCCAGTTTTTAACCCAGCCTTCGAAAGGCAGTCTTCTTCCTTTCGTTCAAAAGCTAGAGGAACAGCCAGAGGTTCTTCTAGACGCCCTTTAAGGGTAAGGGGATCCAGGGGAGGATGTGGTCAAGGAGGCGAGGCCTCAGGTCCACAACAGCAGAAGTGAGATGCTTCCAGTAGGAGGAAGACTACATCTATTTAGGGATCGTGGGACCTTCGATCCATGGGCCCACAACCTAATAAAGAATGGACTAGGTTAGAGCTGGAGCAGTCCTCCACCTCGATTTCCTCAATTCTTCCAACACTCCACCCCCGTTCTGGAAGAATATGTCCGAGAACTCTTAGAGAAAAGAGTAATCCGAAAAGTTAAGTCCATCAAGTTCCAAGGAAGGCTGTTTTGTGCTCCAAAGAAGGACTCAAACTTCAGTGCATAAGGACCCTACTGCCCAAAAGGGCATATACCGTCTCTATAGACTTGTCTGACGCTTATTGGCACGTTCCAATTAATCGTCACCTCTCCTCCTACCTAGGCTTCAAGTTACATAGAAAGCTTTATGCATTCAGAGCCATGCCTTTCGGGCTAATCATAGCCCCAAGGATTTTCACGAAGCTTGCAAACGCAGCCGTCCATCAATTACGCCTAAAGGGGATCAAAATAGTGGCCTACTTGGACGACTGGCTAGTGTGAGCAGCATCCGGGAGAGAATGCATGCAAGCCTCCAAGATAGTGATCCAGTTCCTGGAACATCTGGGATTCAAGATTAACATCAAAAAGTCTCGACTATCTCCAGCTCAAAAATTTCAGTGGTTGGGAATCCACTGGAATTTAGAGTCACATCGACTTTCCATTCCTGGAAGAAGAGGAAAGAAATTGCAGGATCTGTCTAAAGACTATTGAAATCCAAACGAATATCAGGACGCAAAGAGGAGAGAATATTCGGCTCTCTACAGTTTGCTTCGATAACAGAATAAGTGCAAGAGCACAGCTAAAGGATGCATCATGAGTCTGGAGAAAATACGCATCAAACGCGCGAAGAGATCTAATGAGACCACTACCGACACGACTGCGAACGCTTCTCAAACCGTTGTCTAATGCCAAGCAATTGATGAAATCAATACTTCTTAAACCTCCTCCCCCGTCAGTGACTATCCACACAGAGGCTTCAAAGGAAGGCTGGGGAGGCCACTCTCATCAGAAGAGAGTCCAAGGAGCTTGGTCCACTCTTTTCAAGTCATTTCACATCAACTTTCTAGAAGCCATGGCAGTACTTCTGACACTAAAGAAATTACCTCTTCGCCACTCGACCCACATAAGATTGGTTCTAGACAGCGAGGTGATAGTGAGATGCCTGAATCGACAAGGGTCGAGGTCACCTCAAATCAACCAAGTGATGTTGGCCATATTCCGTTTGGCGGAAAGGAAGAAATGGCACCTGTCAGCAGTTCACATTCAAGGGTTCCGCAATATGACAGCGGACGCTCTATCCAGGTTTATATCAATAGAGTCAGAATGGTCCCTAGACACAGGATCATTCTCCTTCATCTCGAGTCAAGTCCCGGAGCTGCAGATAGAACTCTTTGCGACGAAAGACAACAAGAAAATACATCGTTATGTGTCCCCATACGAGGATCCGCTAGCGGAGGCAGTGGACGCTATGTCCCTATACTGGAACAGATGCTCCAGTATTTA
>NC_090758.1:65766554-65771554 GCF_036898095.1 Palaemon carinicauda | reverse complement strand
TTATGAATGGCGGAACGATACATAAATGTGGGTGGGGTATCTGTGCTAGCGTAGTAATACTACTGTAGCAGTAGTGCCACAACAGTAGTATACATGAATTAAACATTTAGGCCAACCGCTGGGATCCTTGAGGATCATTTAGCACTTCTTACAACTACTCGAGAATTGAGTTTTCATAGCCAGAATTTAAATTTTATAATCCAACAATGCCCATGATAGCCTTCAGTGTTATCCTGAATTATAACGAGGCCAAAGTGGGTGGAGCCTCATGAAGTCATCATTCTGACGATAAGTATTGGTGAAGGTTTAAAGCCAAAATACGGTACCGGCTTTTTTTTCAGTAAATAGGTAGGTAGATAGACAATAAATAAAAATTGCTTGACATTGGATATAGCAGTTATCAAATCAAGCTTGTCTACTACGTTTTTGAAAATTACCAACTATTCCCTACACCTTGTCAATCTGATTGTAACCTATAAAATAGACTGTAATTTCTTAGGAAACTTATTTTGGGAGTTAGACTAATAATCAAAGTGTTTTTGTATTTATTAACATATTTTGTTGGTTTGTTCAATATGACAATTATCAGTGGAGAGGTTTCAGAGTTTATAAAGGTGTACTGATTTGCTTTTATTTAAACTTTTGTGTCATTGTTGGCAGAGGTATAGCCTTCGTTACGTATAGCCAATCATCGATCGAGAAAGAGGGAAGAAATGCCGTCATAGGTTACGTAACGAGTGCGTTCGAAACCTTTTCTCTGAGTAAGTTGGCCCGTCTTCAAAAAACGTCACTTTTACATTATAAGTACCAAATCTATTCAACCTACGTAATGCAGAATATAGTCAAAATTTATGTGTAGATATAATGTGCATTCTGAATAAGCGTTATATTTATGAAATTCATAGATAAAAATTTATTGCGAAAAAACCGTGTTACAGAGGCCCTGAATCTCATAGTCGAAGAAAATAAAGAAAAAATCATTAAAGAAAAGAGAAAGGAAAATCCAAATTTGTCACAGAGAATTATTTGACTCATAAAGAGGTGTCGATGGTATGATTTTCAATACAATTGGTGTCACATTAGTGGAAAAAAGTGTACCAAAATGTTTTTGTTATTTTATGACTTTTGTTAATAAATCAAAAAGCTTTTGATGAAATGACTTGAAAGGTTTTTATGACGAAGGTATTATAAGTGTCTAAAACATATACTATAGAAATGGTGCATTTTGAAAAAAAAAAAAAAAATGGTGGACATAGAGCACAGACCCCTCCCTTTTACCCCCATGGACGTACTGGTACGTCCTTGCAAAAAACTGCAATTTACATTTTTTTTGCATATTTTTTATAACTTAATGAAAAACTTCATGCATTTTCCAAAAGAATGAGACCAATCTGACCTCTCTATGACGAAAATTAAGGATGTTAGAGCAATTTGAAAAAATTATATTGCAAAATGTGCTTGAAAAAAAAAATAAAACACCTGGGGGTTAAGGGTTGGAAAGTTCCAAATAGCTTGGGGGTAAAAGGGTTATTGTGATAGCAAACAAGTGAGCATGGAACTCGAGAGGTTGTATAGTTTGCCATAATATAATATATTTTTGGTGCCGAGACTCTTGAGATCGAGGGAGTATGTTATAAATATTGGTGATAACAGGGCCGTGTTTTGATCAAAGGTTTTGAACAATTTAGTGTTGAGAGGAAGAAGAGTGATATGCGAGGGAACGAGAAGTAAGACGAGAAAAAGAAGAAAGAGAAAAGAAATACGACATGCAAAGGAAATGGAAGCGATGAGAAGAAGAAGAGGGGGAGATCCCAAGATATGCAAGGAGAGAGGCAAGAGAGATTGCATGACATGCAAGGGGGACGGAGCTGTTGAATGCTTGTGCATGGTCGGCAACGCAGAGATAGGAGACCCCTGCTATGCACGATCAAGTGTTAAATGTGTCGGATGCCCAGAGGTTGATTCCTCTGTTCACAGAAGAGACACCAGACGAGTTCATTGATCATTTTGAAACGGTTTCATCAACGATGAAAGAGCCAGAAGATAAATGGCCAGAGATTGTGCTCTTTGGGATAGGACGCATTGCATACCTTTCAGTATCTCAGGACAAGAGGATGGAGTATCAAGAAGTGAAAAGTAGCGTGCTGCAAGTGTATCGGATGACCCCTGAATATCATAATAGAAGGTTCCGAAGTTTGAGGAAGGACGAGATGATTACTGTCCTAGATTACACTTATAAGGTACGACGATGTTTTACGAGATGGACAGAGGCTGCTAACCTGAGCAAGATGGAGGATTTACAAGAATTTGAGCACTTAAAAACTTCAAAGTAGGACTATGAGTAGGTCAAGTCATCTTATTTTTGGTTTACAATTTAGAAAAAAATTTAAGTGTGGTTTATTTAGGAGAATCACATTCGGACAGCTTCTTGTTTCTTTTTCAATTACACAAAAATATCCTTAATCAGATTGACTTTTTACGATTTTTCACTATAAGGAGCCCTGAAGAAAACAAACCTGGCTGCTAACTCTGATCTCAAACTTTTGAAGAGAAACTTGAGTTTTATTAAATTCCATATCCATAATCACAATACTAATCTGTGGCACCGTAGTTCAGTTAGTCCTTTATGCATACTGCAAAGGATATTTAGTAATTCTGGCCTTACTGTGCAGTCAGATCCTCCCAGACTACACAATTCTGTAAAATTCATGCCTTATTCATCATAAAGCAAAATCTGTACAGTATTTTGAAATATTCTGAAAGTGTACAAGAGATTGTGAAATGATCTCTCTAACCAGGCTGTTGAATAATAATAATAATAATAATAATAATAATAATAATAATAATAATAATAATAATAATAATAATAATAATAATAATAATAATAATAATAATAATAATAATAATAACAAGAACGTTCATACTGGATTTTGGCCAAAGTTAAAGTGAGGGTTGCTTTACCTGACTAGTGAGTGAAGCCTAACCTCCACATGCCATCATTACCTCGTTGAAATTGAATTGACATTCAAGTATGCTGATGTCATATTTCTATCGAACTTTCATCTGTTTTACCTATCGTCTTTTTAATTACTGTCATTGCACAAGCTTCTATTGCTTTAAGTTATAAATTCAATAATATTATAACTGATAGAACACCTTAACCCTCCAGAGGGTATAACAATAACTCTGTTATCTACTCTGCATAATAGCCAATAACTCTCTCCTGATAAGATAAAACAATCTGGTGTCAAGTCATGTAACCATAAGGGCTATATAGAAACTTTAGAATTTCTAATGGAATGAAAATAATCTTTCTTTTTCCATCCCTTTGATAGTTATGCCACAAATCGTAAATATTAAGTAGGTTAACACATGACGTCATTGCTCACTGGTTATAAGTCATAAGCTTTACTCTGATTCTGTAACTGTCAAGATAACAAGAGGTATAGTGAGAATCTCATTTGTGTTTTAATTTTATATAGGACCCTCATTCAATGCTTTTAATTCTTTACTTGAGTATTTGTTTACGAGAAAGAGGACTGGTAGTTAAACAAGTAATAGATGTATTAATAGTAGCAGGACTGTAAAACATCTTTACTAAGTTCCAGGAAATCAAGGCTGACGATTCTCAGGTGATATTTGTATGAAAAAGACTGATCCAGAATGGCATGCTCTGTTGTAGACCTACAATCTTTAAGGTGAAGGAAAGGCTTAAAATAGACAGCGATGTTGACTAAGAGGATAGCAAACGAATATAGAATATACTACATAAAACATTGTTATAAAGGAAACTCCTGCAAATTATTCATACATAACATGAGTAAGGCATAGATAAAAATTCGATACTGATTACTAAAAATCATAGTAAATAACATTATGAATCAGATTGACCAATTCTGTACATATTACTATTGAGGTAAACTGAATAGCAAGATGGGTGTGATATGTACCAAAAGAAAATCAAAGAAATAAAAATGTTTTATAAGGGGAGAGCTGTTGCTTTGAGATGACCGAATCACTTGGCGAATGTTTCAGAAAGTCGTTGGGCTGAAACTGAGAATTGTCTTACGGCAGCAGGAACAAGGATCTGATAACTATGATGGAAACTTCTTACTTGACTGGTGAAAACAACTTTGAAACACTACCATACGCTTAATACTATCAAGAAAATATCATTATTGGTCCAATGATACAGTCCACATCATCCTACCAACATGGGGATGTTAAAAAAATTTAAGCACAGATATTTTCTTGATCAAGTGTACAGCAGGATGTTCATGAGTAACAGAGAAAAAGATACCGAATAAGACTTAGACGAACCAATACCAGCACAAAACCACCACGCACATGTCTAGTAACAACAACGTAAAGGGCATCAAAACAATACATGACTATGTACATTAAAAATTGTAATTAACGTTCTTCAGGAAAAGTTCTTTACACACTTTTGAGGTCTTCCTGTCTTAAAAAGGAACAATTTGGGTGTCTCGATACTGAAAGGAAGGTCCTAGAAATAAATCAACATATAAAACAATTAGGAATTAACTTTTGACGATAAATCACATGGTACGGTAGTAGTTATAATAAAGAAAATGTTAAATTGTTGATAAGATAGATTCATCACAAAAAGAGTATGGATTTTGATAACGGGTTAATAAAAAGACACGGAAAAGGACGGGATAAGAAAGGTAATTTAAAGAATTCATACATTATGAATGCAATTTTTTTTATTTTTAATACTTTAAGCAAAATTAGATAATCTTACTTCTACTAAGATTAATATACACTAATTAATTGAAGAAACATAGTTATATCGAGCTTCATATACTCCATCAGTCTACGTAGATCAAATAATATCTAGGCTTTATAGCTATGGGCATTTTGGAACGCTATTGGAAAAACTTCATAGTCTCAAATTAACTAAACTAAAAGTTTTGATTTCAAATCCAGTAACGTCTGTAGACTAAAATTTTTAAGAAAATTGGAGCATCAAATATTTA
>NC_090758.1:65759054-65761554 GCF_036898095.1 Palaemon carinicauda | reverse complement strand
TTGTTTTAATGGTCTTTCTATTATTTTGAGGTGTATCTCATGCTTCGTCAGGTTGGTTCGTTTTGGGACGTCCGGGAAAATTTCAGGGAAACTTGTGATTAACCGGCTTAATTCCTCTTGTTGCTCCTGGTTCAAATGAGTTAATATCTCCTCCAGGTTCCGAATGCTAGAAAAATTATTCACTTTGCTTACCAACCCTAACTTACATTTGTCGTTGTCTTACGTGGATAGTATGGTTTGCGCCATACACACTTGTGAAGTTTCAGTCTCGTTTTTCCTTAAGCGGCATTTCAGTAGGTAAACATGTACTTTCCTTCGCCTTTTCCGTCTTCCTGGGGTTTCCATAACATAGGTCAGGTCACTGATCATCTCCAGAATCTGGAATGGTTCTTGGAACTTGTTGGTGGGTGGGAATATTCTTATCGGCAAGAAAACTAATATCTGTTTTCCTACCGAAAACTGTCTGTCCTTACGTTTCATATGAAGCATTTTCTCCACTTTCTCTTGAATCATTTTAAGGTTTTCTAGGAAGAATTTCCTTTATCTAGCCAATCCTTCTCCTCAAATTCTTGAAATATTCTTCATACATTTCCTGTCGGTCCTTCCATTATTCTGCTAACATTTTAATCAGTCCTCATACTTCTTGTCCAAATACCATTCCATTCTAGCTCCATCACATTCTTTCATGATAAGCCTTATATATCTCAAATAAAATCAATGGTAGTCCTATATCCCATTCATTCCTCATTTCGTTGCAGAACTTTTTTAACAAACTTTTCCAAACTTGATGAAACCTCTCTTTTGCACCATGAGTCTCTGGATGATAATCAGTTGATAGTTCTGGATTCATATTCAACAATTTCACTAAATCCTGAAATAATTTTGACATTAATTTTGTTCCTTAGTCACTTTGAATGATTTCTGGAATACCAAACGTAGTGAAAAAAATCTAATATCTTCTCGGAGTTTTTTTCGGCACTGATGCTCCGAAGGGGTATGGCTTCAGGGTATCTTATCACTGGACAAATCAAGGCTATCATATATTCATGACCTTTCTCATCCTTGGTAAAACTCCTAAAATATGGATTATTTTCTTGTTGAAGGGTTCTCCTCCCATTTTTATCGTCAGTAAAAGAGCGTTTATTATGTACTCGTTTAGCTTTCCAGCCATCTGACATACGTGACAAGTATGTCAAAATTGGCTTACGTCCTTATGCATGCCAGGCCACAGAAAGTGTTCCATAATTATCTCTTTCGTCTTCCTTAATGCTATAATGTATGTCCCGTCTAGTGCGCTCTGGTGATCAACTGTCTTCTCAACTGTGCTGGAATCAATATCTGATGGTATATCCCTCTTTCAGCATTCCCAGGGATATCAGCGAGACTATGCTTCTTCATAAGCAAGCCATCCTTAAGATAATAACAGGTCGGAAACTGCTGTGCCTCTGTCTCACCCACATCACGGTAAAATAACTATTAACGTTGCATTTTTCCATTGCAATCCTATCAACCTTTTACTACTCACTTTTCCTACTTATAACTCCAAGTTTTGTATTTCCTCTAGGTCCATTTCTTCTTTGTATTCCTGTCTTCTCGTAAGTCGTTCCTTTTCTCTTGGGCTCTTTCGGGAGTTATCCTCTTGTGTACCATCAAGGAAATCCTCTTCTTTGGAAAAATCCTCGTAGTTCATTTCTCCTTCAATTTCTTTTTCTTTTTCATCAGCTACTTTCTTTGTCATACTCCTTGATGTCACACAACTAAGAAACAGATACAGGTGGTCCTTCTCGAGTTCAATTCGTAGGAGTATACCTAAATGGTTTCTCCGTTACAATGGCAGAAGGCACAAACGGTGCTCCACGAAACTCATTAGCCAGGAGGACTTCTACTCATTCGACAGCCAAATAATCCTTCACCAAAAAATCAAAATTACCTATCACCAACTCACATAACAGTATCAAATGGCAAAAAGGGTTAACCTCTTCATCTACTATTTCCTTCAAAATAACCGAGTGTCCTCAGAGAGACTGTACCACCAATGTGTGTACTCCCTGTATCACCACACTAGGGTTGCAACTCGTTTCGCGCAATATTTGGACTAAGGTTCGCTAACCCAGTCTATTGCTGCTAATATATCTTTAAAAATATATAGTTTAAAGGTATCATCGCTGTTTGGGTATGTCCTCTTCATCGTGCAAACGTAGGGGGGTTTATTTTCCTCTCCGCCTTTTCCCAATTATCTCTTCGTCTTCGCATTCTGTTAAATTGAATTATCCTCAATCACTTAGGTGACTGCTTTCGGTTAGTTTGACCAACATTCCTTACTGATATGGCCTCTCTTGTCAAACTTACAACAGAAAATATTAACCTTCTGCATGTTTTTAACAATACTTGAAGGAGGACGAAACGGCAATTGTTGCTGTGGTACTATCACATTTCGCAAAGGGAGAGTACCAATGCTACTTCCGCTATAACTATTGAACTTGTTCACATATTTATTAGT
>NC_090758.1:65721554-65754054 GCF_036898095.1 Palaemon carinicauda | reverse complement strand
GAATGTTGGGGCTTTTAAAATTGTCATTATCATTCGTTGCAACTAAGATTATGCTGCTTTGTGGTCTATTTGCGCCTATGTTTAGGCTACCACTGCACCAATGGGTTAAGTTGTTACAGTTTTACATTTATACTTAAAAGATACTCCTTATTTTGTACTAAGTTATGTGCGCTGGAATTTTCATCTAGGAAAATGTCTTTATTTCACGTCCTTTTCATGAATAAATGGGTAAAATCCATTCATAACACATTTTTCTAATAAAAATTCATGTTTTTCTTCCAATAAATAACATACTTTGTTGAGATTTGACGTTAATTTCTGAGGTTAATCAAGTGTTTCGGTGCCCACCTTGTCAAAAGAACCATGTGTTTAGGACGGTGAAGAGAAAAATATAAATATTTCCGAGCTATTCAAAAGAAAAGAGACTAATCATTCTAGCATATATAGTCCCTAAAATATATTCTTCTCTGGTGTATTTCACTTTACTCACAAAGAACAAAAAAAAATTGCTGCTCCTATTTACTGTCAAGCAGTATATAAAGCATTGCGCTTGCCCGTCCTGTGGGTCATTATTTTAGTGATATATTCTAAAATTTATTGATTTTTCCTTAAACACAAAACACACTCACATTATGTTTGGAATGTTGTGGAAAAATTTAGTTGGGTCATTTTCATATGTTCCGTGACCACTGAGAGCGGAAGTAATTTTCTCATTTGATTTGACTTTTTGGAGGGATAAATATGAGTGTTTAGCCTCCATGCCCTGTCAAAAGTGTAGGCATAGCTTTTGAGAGCCCTGAATTAAAAAAGTACCGGCGTCGCCAGTTCTAAAAGTTAACTTTTTCTTGGTTTGACTTAGAGTGCTGTACGAAAGAGTGTTGTACAAGGAGAAAAGTACCTTCGCTCTCAGTGGTCACATAACTTAGGAAAATTACCCAACTAATTGGGGTCTTCTGTCCATCATAGTTGTTGTCTAGAGTACAGACGACTGGTGGGTAAAAAAGATAATAAGCAGCTACTTCTCCTTTGGGTTTTGCTGTGTGAAGGAGAACATAATAAGGTATTGCCTAAAACCGTTTGTATTATAATGTTTGATGTATAACAGTATGGAATTCTGAGAAATTGTTAATTACACTTAAAGTACCATTGTAATCACCATGGAACATTGCTATGTTTTGCATATTGGTATTATTAGTATAGGAATAATATGATATGTTGTAATAAAAATGAAAATAGTGTGAAACGTCCAAAACAGGATGGGTAACAAGTTAAAAATAGTAAAAATCAGGAATTTATACATTAGTGATTATATACTCACGGATTTAACAAGGGCAGGTCGAGTAGAATATTTGAATATTCATGGGAAATACGTATCTTGTTTAGTATAATACTTTATTTTCATGTAGGAATAGTATTTCATCCCATTGGCATACATTCTGTGTGAATGAAAGATGGTTTGAAATCTAAGAAGTTGCTGAAGTACCAGACGGCAATTTGTGGTCAAGGTAAGATTTTGTAGGTTAAATTTCGAACTTTTTCTATTTTTAAAGGCAGATAAAAGTGACAAGACAAAGAACTCCTTCTTGAGTAGTGAAGAAATAGCAACGTAACTGGTAATAGTGCAGAGGAGGAGATGTTTTTATGGCATGGGAAAGCTAAGAGCAGCATCATGTGATAAGATATTCTATACATTGCAGAATTGCACTTTCCGAAGCGAACCAAACTTCGTGTAATAGTGTTGCCGATGTCTAGCATGAACTGATGTTATTAGTGTATCATACCCAAGAATACTTGTACTAGACTGTCTAAGGTTTGGGAAAGTTCTGAAGGGCTTCTACCTTCTTAGGGAGGGGGTGGACTTCTTCACAGTCGCTGTTGTAGGTGGTCGAGAATGATGAATAAGTTCTGGAAGTGTTCTTTGAAGGATGAGAATAAAAGTAAGTAAACCACATAAGCAGAAGGTAAGGACACATAAGTTGCCTTTCATGAGGCATTTAAAAGTGACCAAATTATTACTAACCCCAAAAGAGGAGTAATAGAAGGTGAACTTTCTGAAGCGGGTGATGATGGTTGATTCCATGAGGTCTTAAGGGTTCATGAGCACCTGATAAAAGGCCTTTAAGAGGTTGAGCGTAAAAAAAAAAAACTGCTCTCTGCAAGTCGGATAATATAAGCAATGTGTGGGATAAGACAGTGATCTCTTTCTGTCTGCATGTTCAGATGCCATAATCCCCACAAGGGAGTAGCCATCTTTCTTCAAGACTATGTGTAAAGGCAACGACCATGGGCTTGGGTCCTTTAGGCAAAGGCCCATTTCTTCTATTTTGGTGCATGTTTGTTTAGCAGTATTCAAATGGTCCAGTGCCAGATACCTGAATCTGGCAAAGATTTGGGTCATCATCCTCTTGATTTGATGATAGATATTGTGCTTTGCAAGACCCTTGGTCGTTTGGCGAAGTTCAGTATGGAAGACTTCCGGGTACAAAGTGAGGTAGTGGTTGTAGGGATCCATGGATGCGCTGATGTCGAGTTTGTGGTTTGAGAGTGTGGGTTGAACAGGTGTTGACAAGTATAAGTCAGTGTTGACTAATCGTAGATGTCCCACAACAGCCCGGCAGTGCAAATGTTCAAGGAAATCCTCGCAAAGTAGCAGCAACGTTACGTCAGCAACAAGGAATTTTCATTGGTATTTAGGACTTCTAACAATAGAGTGAGTGTCTAGTTCCCTTGGCTAGTGATCTCAGATCCGTTGGAGGCTACCAGACGTATATGATCAGGTGTAGAATGACCTCGCCGTATCATGGAGAGTGACTTTTGTAGAAGTGAACGGCAATCTCCAGTGTCTACCAAAAATCGCAGAACCATACCCGTATCAAGGAAAAAGAAAAGTCAGGTGATAGGAGAAGCCACCATTTCAAGCAATGATACAGGAGTCGTCCCATTCCCCCAACCTCAACTCACGTCCACTCTGATGTAGTAGGTCCCCTGCTCACATCACAACTATATTGTTACCTTTTTACTGGCATTTAGACCTCCACTCATAAGCCTGGAACAATCCCCATGCAAAGTGCAATGACAACCTCATGTACATACACTCTACTCTAAGTGTGGATGATGAGATTTAATATCACAGATCATATTACTTCTGACAGGGGTACCACTTTCACCTTTCTATTGGGGACCTCATTAGAGAATCCCCCGGGCATCATTTTAAATCAGAAATCTTCCTGCAACCCTATATTCAACTGAATCGTTGAACATTTTCATCACACTC
Organism: Palaemon carinicauda; assembly: GCF_036898095.1. Taxonomy (NCBI): domain Eukaryota; kingdom Metazoa; phylum Arthropoda; class Malacostraca; order Decapoda; family Palaemonidae; genus Palaemon; species Palaemon carinicauda. Next base: position 65,750,780 of record NC_090758.1, on the reverse strand, counting down.
TCAAAGAAGCTTTGTTGTCCCCATGCAATAATTATAACTGTTTTACTCAGCTTTCTAGGGTCCACCTCTGACTGAGGACAACTTCTGAAGATGTCCTGGATGTCTTGGTAGAAGTGGTGTATGGCGACCTGTTGGTTATCCTTGCCAGTATTTTTTGTGGCAGCAACCCCTTCCAAAAATCTCTAGTGCCTACGTCATGTTGTGGGACTATTTTCTCCATTCTGCTAGATTTCGAGCCCAGAGTGGAGCAACACATACTGACAGATTTGCACAAGGCATAACCCATTTTCCTGCGCATGGACCATAGCAAGCACCAACTAACATACCATTACATATGCACAATTCTTTTGATCTTTGCCACAATGACGGCTTTAGTAATCAACCTACGTATCTACTGCAAGATGAACTGTCTGTAGTGCACCTCTCAAGACCAGGGTGGCCAATTTCCCATATATGTCATTTTTAGGGAAGTAGCCATATAACACACGTGTTTCAGAAACTGCCGTACACTGTTAAGGTATTTCCGTTATTTTCATATCTAACTCTCCCACTGCACTGATAATAGAACCGGTTCAAAGCTTGCCTTTTGATGCATTAGCTGATTTGAATTATTTGAGGTTATTGCACACAAGTACTTGTATTTAGGCTTGTCCTTTGTTTAAAAAAGCTGTGTTTCATTTGTCACTTCTCTCTATTAAAAAAGTAACAGCCCACTTGCATAGCATATAAGGAGAATGATAGAGAATATTTCTCAAAAGTTCGATGTAATGATGGATGACAGTATTTGATAAGTGAGAATTGTATGAGGGGCTTTAATGTCAGGTACAAGAGTATTGAAGGGAGTAAATATGAAAATGAAAATACTTACAAAGTATGTGACGAACTCGCAAAGAGAGTAAATGACATTATGCATGGTGTAAACGGAAGAATGATGAAATATGTGAAAATATATGACATTGAATATTACAATATGATTGATACGGGTGCTCAGGGGTCTTTAGTGAATGCAATGGTTATTGCAGAATATGAGAGATAGAATTAAGAAATAAAATGACAATGTATGAGCGTAACAATTCATGGAATAATTGAAGGAACTTTACTAATTCAGGGAAGAGGTACAGTTAAAGGTGGAAATTTGGAGTAATGAAGTGGAAAATGATATTATTATGATAGGTGAGAATGAAATTCACAGCATTTTTTTATAGGAATTCTTATATTGAGATTGCTAGTTGCGATATTTTACTTAAAGAAGAATGGCTGTAAAACAAGGGTAATAATATAATTGTTATGGCAAATTCTGTAGATAAGAATGATGTGAAGAATGGAGATAACTTAACAATTAAAGAAGAGTTGGAAAAAAATGCAAGATGGATATTTGGAAATTGATAAGCTACATGAATGTATTTTAAATGTATTAGGGTAGAAGAATGACCTCATGATTTGGAAATGTATAGTTAGATTATCAAAATAACTATTGTTTGTAACAATGTCGTTATTTTTTTTATATATGTGATTGGATTGATATTTGTAAGTCCCTGAATTTCCTATGGATGCAGCTAATTGCATATGTTAGTGGATGATAGATATTGGGAATTAGTAAAGAGTATTTGTGGGAGTTTATGCTATAGAGGGATTGTTTAAGCCTGGGTTAAGTCAAATTTATAGTGATGTAGAGAATACTTGTCAAAAAAGTTAGAAAAGGATATATCAATGAGAATATGCAAGGCAACATGTACTGAGATGATATGGAAAAAGCCCCTTTGAGATGTTTATATCTGATTTTGTTTCATTTGCTGTAATTACGAGGACACATTGAGGCAGGAAGATATTTTATGGTAGATCATATGAGAATATTAACGTATGTAGTACCTAGTAATAATAAAATGAGCAATACTGCATCCAGAAGGATTTGTCAAGTGTTAGGGTAAATATAATGGTCCTTAGATTGTTTGATGGGAGTTTGACCAGAGGCTGAGAGAATAGGGCATTCGACCTGTGTATTCGTCTCTCTATATGTTAAGTGCAAATGGTTTGCGGATGCACCAGTTAGGTGGTAAATGAGAGACTTGAAAATGACAAGTAAATTCATTTCAGGAGACGGTGAGCTTTTATAGAAACATTTTCAGTGAAAGAAGGCTCAAATATTCAAAAAGATTGATGCAAGTACATACAGGCAGAAGCAAATTATCAGTGTGAGGCGAGAACAATAGCGACAACATACAAAAAAAAAAATTCAGTAATAGTGTATGACTGTGTTATATGTGTGGGGTACATGGCTCCCCCCTGAAAAAAGACACATGTGAGATAGGGCGCATTACTTTTGAGAGGCATAGTATAGGTGGTCGTTTGAACGGAGATATACAGGTTTTAGGTAATCAATGGAGACCCAGTCTTCTTTGCCATGCGTGTTCAAGGAGGAGTTCTTTCTGCATACAGCGGATCACAAAGAAAGGGCCGTGTAAGGGACCGTTAAATGTGGCTTGCTAGTGTTGTTGCGCAGGAAAATTTGCACTGACAAGTGCAGATCTGTCGGTATGTTTTGCTTAGCAAAGGGGCTTGTAAGTGTGGCAGCGTGGAGTAAATTTTCCCACAATGTGATGCAGGCACTTGAGATGCTGGGAGGAGGTTGCACACAGAAAAAAATAGGCAGGGATGACCATTGGGTTACCATATACTATTTCAGCTGCCGAGGCATCCAGGTCATCTTAAGGAGTAGTCCTTAGTTCCAAAAGGACCCCGGGAAGCTGTGTGAACCAGTCATTGTACCGGAATATCGAAGATGTTTTGAGGGTACGATGAAAATGTTTAATCAAACTCTTGGCTGCAGGGTGATATGTGGATGTTTTTGATGAAGGGTGACACCCCGGAGATTCACTAATGATATCTAAAATTGAGAGTTGAAAGTTTTATCCCTGTCAGAAGTAATATGCTCAGGGACACACAATCACATTATCTATCTAGTGAGTAAGGCAGATTTAAACTAGCCTAATGTTGGAGTTTCACTGGGAATTGCTTCAGGACAAGCAGTTGAACAGTCGATGACGGTAATCAGTTAACAATGTTCTTGTGATGAGGGTAGGGGACCTACAGCATTAACGGGAATATGGACAAAACACCGCTGAGGTAGAGGAAAGATGCTCACACTTGAATCATTTTGTCGATGTACTTTTGAGGTTTGGCATGAAGTACAGTCTCTGACCCAATCCTGAGCATCCATAGTAATTAAAAGGCAAATGAACTCTGTCTTTAGCACCTCTGTAGTAGAATAGTGCAAGGGATGTGAAATGTCATGAATGGAATCAAAAACATATCACTCTATTGGAGACGGTATCCGTGCTCTAGGCCTGCCAGCACTGACGTAACAGAGGATGATAGCATTGGAGTTGTCAAGAGGACCACCCTCCCATCGAAGGGATATGCAGGATGTCCTACATGTGAGGTACTCTTGATCTTTTCGTTGAGCTTCTGCCAAGGCATTGAAATTAAATACCAGGTGAATGACTGCCAATGGGTTTCTTGACAGGGCATCGGCACAGGATTCCTTTTCCCAGGGACGTTCTGATAGGTACAACTGTATTCAACCATGGCAGAGAGATGTCGGCGTTAACAGGTGGAGCAGGCGTCAGACTGTCGAGTGAAGGCCTTCACCAAACGAATGAGTAAGGGTGTACCTTCCAAGAAGTGGCCAAAGTGACTGAAAGTCAAGTGCGCCGCTAACAATTCGCGGACAAAGGTAGAGTAGCTGGATTCTGCCTTAGACAGCTTCTTACTGAAGGAGGCCAATTGGCAGCGCAGGCCGTTGACCAACTGCTTGAGAATCCCCCCCACCCCCCCACAATAGCAATATTGTTAGCATCGTTGGAAAGGAGGAGAGGTGTATGTGGCACGGGAAAAGTAAGAGCAGCAGCGGTTGATAGGGCATTTAATGTGTGGCAGAATACCACTTTTTGAAGGGCACCACTTCAGGTCTTTTGGCTTGCCCTTGATGGAGGCGTAAAGGGTGGGGTGGTGGAAATGGTGGTGATATCTGTCAGGAAATGATGATAATAGCTGATCATGCAAAATAATTCTTACCATGCTTTGATGGTTGAGGGAGTGGGCAAGTTCTGAATTTCTGCTATCTTTTCAAGAAGGGGTTGGAATCATTCATGAGTGATGTAATGGCTCAAGAGCGATACTTCGTTGGCACCAAAGATACATTGTCATACTTGACTAAGAGACCGTTTTTTTTTTAGGCAGTGGAGTACGATACATAGATGATGATGATCCACTTTGGAAGAAGTAAACCCAAGTATGTCGATCACGTAACATAGACAGAAGGTGAGATCCCCTAACATGCCTTCTTTAAGATGTAGAAAAGTGGTCCCAGCATTAAAAAGGCCAGAACAAGAGTAATTGAAGGTGCAATTATCGGAGCGGGTGAGGATGGCCGTTTTCCGGATATATTCTGGTTTCATGGGCACCTGAAATATCCATTCAGGAGTTCGTACATGGAAAAAATTTTGCATAGTAGGAGGTCCCTTTCCAATGTTTGTGATCCGGTTCTGTCTGCATGTTATGGCCCCTGTTATCCCCATACTGACGCACAGAGAACTGTTTCTTCAGGAAAAATTGCAATGGTGAAAATCATGGGCTTAAGGCCTTTTCACAAAGGCCTGTTTCTTCTATTTCGACAAAGGTATGTTTAGGAGTACGGATCTGCGTTTATTAACAGTCAGTGAGCTATATTGACCACGAGTTGGAAATGTGAGAGGTTATCTGTACTGAAGATTGGAAATGTGAGGTCAACAACGAGAAACTTCCAGATATCTTTTTGGCTTCAAAGCGATAGTGTGAGGGTTTCAAATCCATATGTGTGTTACAAAGATTCATTGGCAGCTACCAGGTGGTTGTTGGCAGACTTAGTCAGACGACTTTTTGTCCTAGAGACTGGCATTGGCAGGAGAGAACGGCAAGTAACCCTGTCTACCAAAATTTGCATTCCCGTGCCTGCGTCATGTAAAATTAAAAGATTATTGACAGGTAGGCCCCCATCGCAAGCAAAAGCAATCTCACAGGTTTTTTGACGTCTGACAACAATTTCGACATTTCGTTGTAGTATCACAAAATTTGGAGTAGTAGTAGCATAACTGCAGATATTGGGAAAAAGTGAGCAGTAGTATTTGTAGGAAGTGGGAATCTTTGTCGCTGCTATGGCCCTTCACTTGGTGGGCGTCTGTAACCTCTTGCATTCATGCTGGCTTCGGTCGATGTGGAATAGGTGTCCTCTTTTTCAGGAGTAAAGTCGTTTACGGAGGTCTGGAAGGTGGTGAAGCAGTCGTCCATAAGAGCGTTGACTCTGGTCATCACGTCCTTGTGAGAAAAATATAGATATTGAGGATAGCAGCACATACTGGTTCGGGTATGCGCCAAATGCAATGGGCAAGAAGGACATTCACTTCATGAGGAGAGCTGTCTGCAGCCGGCTGTAGGCGAGAGACACTGGACAAATCCCTTGGGGCGAGCAAAGCCTTTTTGTCCCCAAACCATTGTTGAGAGAACTGAAAAACTCTCGCTATACGACGGCTGGCGTTAGAGAGTACCTCTCCAGGAGTTATGATATCAGGGCATGGTATGTAATTGCTTTATCACTCACAAAAAAAAAACTATAGTTTTCACAATAAAGGTGGAAAAATTTGACAAAATGCAGAAAAAATAAAAAATAAAACAGAAATACAGTTTGAGTGTATGAGTGTGTGATAAATATGCGGTACATTGCTCCCCCTTAAAAAAAAAACGTACATTTGAGAGAGGCCACCATGCTCTTGAGAGGCGTACTGTAGGCCGTTGTCTGTCAGGAGATATGCAGGTTTTAGGCAATCAATGAAGACCCAGTCTGCTTTGCCACGCTTGTTCGGGAGGAATTCTTTCTGTGTACAGCGGATCACGAAGAAATGGTTGTGGGAGGAAAATTTGCGTTAGAGAGTGCAGTTCTGTCGGTATATGTTCCTTGGCAGGGGCTTGTAAATCGGGCAGCTGAAAAAAAAATTCCCCACAATGTGATATAGGCACTGCAGCTCGTAGGAGGGGGTTGCAGACCGGAAAAAAATCGGCATTGACGACCAACGGGTTATCAAACCCTTTTCCAGCTGCCGAGACATCCAGGTCGTCTTTAGGAGTAGTCCTTAGTTCCAAAAGGACCCCGGGAAGCTGTGTAAACCAGTCCTTGATGTGGAACATCAAAGCAGTTTTGAGGGTACAGTGAAAATGTTCAGCAATACTGTTGTCTGAATGGTTATATGCGGTTGTATGATGAAGGATGACATGCACGAGATTCACTAATATATACACAATTGAGAGTTTAAACTTGCACCCTTGTTAGAAGTAATATGCTTGGGGATACCAAATCTCGTTTTCAATCCTGTGAGTAAGATAAGGTGGATGTGCAGTTGCCGGACGTTGCAGTTTCCAGGGAATGACTTCAGGTTAACCAGTGGAGCAGTTGATGACGGTAAACAAGTAATGATGTTCTTGTGATGTGGGTAGGGGACCTAAAACATCAACGGGAATGTGGGCAAAGCACTGCTGAGGTTGAGGAAAGGTGCTTACTCCTAAATCCTTCTGTCAATGTACTTCTGAGGTTTGGAATAAAGCTCGGTAACGGACCCATACCTGACCATCCATAGTAGTTCCATGCCATATGAACTCTGTCTTCAGAAGCTGTGTAGTAGAATGGTGCGAGAGATGTAAGATATCATGGATGAAATAAAAAACCGGTTAGTGGATGGGAGAAGGTGTCCAAGGTCTAGGTCTACCAGCAGTAGTGACATCACAGAGGAGGGTGGCATTGTAATCGTCCAGAGGGATGCCCTCCGAACCGATGAATATGTAGGATATCCTACATGCGAGGTTCTCTTGATCTTTTCTTTGGTCTTCTGCCACGGCCTTAAAATCGTATCCTAGGTGAATGGCGGCTAATGTGTTTCTTGACATGGCATCAGCACGAATTAATTTTCCCAGGGACGTGGTGGAAGGTATACTTGTATCCAGCCATGGTAGAGAGATGTTGACGTTGACAGAAGGATAAATAATCAGACTATCGTGTGAAGGCCTACACCAGAGGCATCTGGTTCAGGAGAACGAGGAAGGGTGTACTTCATAAGAAGGGCAAAAGTAACGGAAAGCCAAGTGCACAGCAAACAATTCGTAGACGCAAGTAGAGTAGCTGGATTCCACTTTGGACACTTTCCTACTGAAGAAGGCCAATGGGCGGGGCGAGCCATTGAAAACCTGTTTTATAACTCCCCCAATAGCGACATCGCTGGCATTAGTGGAAAGAAGGAGAGGTGCATGTGGCACAGGAAAGGTGAGACTGGCAGTGGTTGATAGGGCACTTTCTGCATTGCAGATGGGTGCTTTTTGAGGGGACCCCACATCAGGTCTTTTAGTTTTCTCTTGACTGGGGCATAGAGGGTAGCAAGATGGGCGGCAATGTCTGGCAGGAAATGGTGTTAATAGCTGATCATGCAAAATAATTCTTGCACAGCTGTGATGTTCGAGGGCGTGGGGAAGTTCTGAACTGTTGATACTTTCTCTGGAGGTGGTTTGACTCCTTCAGGAGTGAAACGGTGCCCTAAGAGCGATACTTCATTAACGCCAAAGGTACATTGTCATACTGTACGGCAAGACCGTTCTGTTGTAGGCAGTGGAGTACAATGCATAGATGACGGAGGTGATCCTCTTTGGAATAAGTTGACATAAGTATGTCGTTCAGCAACATACACAGAAGGTCATGTCTCCTAAGATGACTTCCTAAAGACATTGAAAAGAGGCCCGGGCATTACGAAGGACTAAACAGGAGTAATTAAAAGTGTATGTACCAAAACCAATGGGAATGGTGGTCTTAGGGATGTCTTCTGGGTTGATGGGCACCTTTAATACCCCTTTAGTAGGTCGTACGTTGAGAAAACCTTCACTTTGTGCAAATAGGGATTCTCTTTCCATTGTTTGGGAGCCGGAAGTGCTCCTTTTCTGTCTGCATCCTATAATCCCTGCACCGACGTAGGGAGACATGTCTCTTCAGGGCCATGTGCAATGGTGAGAACTATGGAATTGAGGCCTCTTGACCAAGGCCCATTTCTTCTATTTGGGGGAAAGTTCGTTTAGTGGCGGCCAAACAATCCGGTGCTAGACTTCTAAAACTGGCTAACACACGTGGACACGTCATCTTGATATGGTGATAAATACCGTGTTTCGTAGCAACTGGGAACTGTGTGGGTGTGGAGAATAAGGTCTGAACGGTCGGGTTGGGGATGCATTATGAGTAAGAATCCGCGTTTGCAGAAGAGAACGGCAAGCACCCCTGCCTACCAAAATTCACACTCACGTGCCTGCGTCATGTAAAAAGAAAATATTATTGACATGGTATGCCACCACCGCAAACAATGGCATACTTACATGTTTTTTTTACTGCTGACAACATTTCGCCCTTTTAATCATAGTACTACTGAATTTGGAGTAGTAGTAGCATAACTGCAGCCAATAGACATCAGGATATGCCTGGAGAGGTCATAGGCTGGGGCATAAGCGAGCTGTGGCATTTCTGGATGGTGGGCAACTTTGTTGCCAGTTAGGCCCTTCACTTTTTAGGCATCTGTGACCTGCATTCACGTTGGCTTTGGTGGATGTTGAATAGGTGTCCACTTCATCATGAGTAAAGGCATTGATGGATGTCTGGGAGGTAGTGAAGTGGCTGTCCATAAGGCCATTGACTTTAGTCATCAGGTTCTTTTGGGCCAAATATCAACATTGGGGATAGAAGGACTTTCAGGTACGCGTATGCGCCGAATGTGTTAGACAAGAAGGACATTCACTTCACAGGGAGAGCCATCTGCGGCCGGATGTAGGTGAGCGACACTGGTCATTTTCCTAAGGGCGAGCAAAGACTTTTGGTCCCCCAACCCTTGTTGGTAGAGCTGAAAAATTCTCACAATGCAACAGCAGGCGATGGAAAGTACATCTCTAGGTGGTATGATTTGAGGGCATAGTACATTATTGCTTAAGCACTCACCAAAAATAAACACTCTTCACCAAAAAAAAAGTAAAAAAAGATCAAAAGTTGAGAGAGAGAGAGAGAGAGAGAGAGAGAGAGAGAGAGAGAGAGAGAGAGAGAGAGAGAGAGAGAGAGAGAGAGAGTGTGTAACCTAGTTGCACGCTGTTCACACTGTGGCCAAAGACAAAGGTCACTTTTCCCATATAGTTAAGAGGTGTTGTTCCCCCTTTGCACACTTGCCATTACCAACTACGGTATATTATAAAAAATCTGAGGATATTTTGGCTTCGCTCAAGACAGCAACTTTGTTAGTAAAACAAATGAAATAAATCTCAACACTTGTAGAATATGAGAACAATTTGAACAAAGAAACCAGGGCACTACAACCTCCTTTTAATTATGAAAGCATCTTTTTCATCAATTCTAGTTCTTGAACAGACTACTTACTTCTGAATTCCTTAATAAAGATTAAGCTTAAATGAGTGTACTTGGAAAATTATGGGGTATGAAGTTGAATGGTAAAATAACACTTCCAAGTAAGATTTTAAGTAGGATGAAGAAAGTAGTTCCTCAATACTGAAATCTTTGCATTGACAATGTCTTATTAACTGTTTACAATTCATTGAAATTTTATTTGGGGTTTAATTTTAAGAAACACATTCAGAAAAAAAAATATCACAAAAATTATCTTTTAGAGATTGACTTTTTATGATTTTTGGCTATTAGTCAATCCTGAAGAAATTCCTATCTGGCCTCTGACTCTCATCTTAATCTGTGGGATAGAAACTTAAGGTCTATTAAATTTCTTATTTCTGATTTTCGGATTAATCTATGACACTATTGTTCAATTATTTCTTCATGCATAATGAAAAAGATTTTTAGCAATTTTAGACATTAAGTACAGTCTGATCTTCCAAGACTAAACAATACTGTAACATCTAAAGTAATAGACACATGGTTAAGTTATATCCTTGGTTGTACCATAGCCCCTGTACTCTGGTGTTACAATCTTTTGGGTTTGAGTTATATTACTAGAGGGAACACTCGATCTTGCTTTTCTACTTTATCTGTGGGAGCTTTTCTCTTTTCCAAAAATGGTATTAGTCTTTTATAATAATAATAATAATAATAATAATAATAATAATAATAATAATAATAATAATAATAATAATAATAATAATAATAATAATAATAATAATAATAATACTCCAGGAAGTGAGGGTTAAAGATACAATACCTACATTGGCTCATCTTGTAGTTACTAATTGTGTACAGCAATTCTGACAACATTGCGTTTACAATATGGACATTCGACTTCCAGATGACAGTAAGGCTATTTCCCTCTGTGTGGTAAGCCAATTACTTAAGTAGCTTTATATTAATCTGTCAATCTTTTTGATAAATATGACCAGGATTCACAAAAACCATCAATTGTCCTTGTCACATTTTGCGAGTAAGGGAAGAGAGAGTGGGGCACAGTGTTCACTAGTATCTTCAATACCGTAGGGACACAAAGGTGAGTGCGTTTTCATTGGCAAAATATAAGGTAACACGGCTCAGTTTCTATGTAGTATATTAGGCTGTAGTTTAGTAATCATAACAGAAAATACAGAGGCAGCAGAAAAGATTGTTCATACAGAATTGCGGCCTGAATCAAAGTAAGGGTTGTTCTACTTGGCTAGTGAGCAGAGCCTTACCTCCACATGCCAACAACTCTGAATGGACAAATGAGTTTGCTGAAGACATTCTCCTAATGAAGTATGTATTTGTGTGGGAACAAATCTTTGACAATAAATAGTAAATAATTTGAACACAAAAAGATACCAGCCTAACAAGATTGAGAAAAACTAACAATTCATACAAAAAGAAATACCAGCCTAACAAGATTGAGAAAAACTAACAATTCATACAAAAAGAAATAGCATCCATATATATATATATATATATATTTATTTATTTATTCTGCATGAGGTAAGAAATACTAGGTGGGCGTTTTCACATGACCATCAGTGAATTGAATATATATATATATATATATATATGTATATATATATATATATATATATTATATATATATATATATATATATGCATATATATATATATATATATATTATATATATATATATATATATATATATTATATATATATATATATATATATCATACTTTGAGGAATTTCTTTATCAGAATTGAATGAAATTCATTTATAAACAAAATTCACATAGATTCAACAGTATTTTTCCAAGTTATGATATATCTAATAAAAATGAATTTTAAGTATTGAACTCACCTCTCAATCGACCTTTGATGTCCAAGTGTTATCTTCAAGCTCTTATACACTTCACTTAGTTATCTTTTATTCCTGTTGGTCTTTTTCTCCGTCCAATATATTCTGTTTATTCTCACGTTTATTTACGTCCGATCCATCGGTTTTATTTGAATTGTCCTTTCAGCTTCTGAAATGAAAAGTGAGTCCAAACAACTTCAAACGAACAACCTTTTGATACTAAACGCAACATCCTTTCTACCACGGACTTTATCTCTCCCGCCTGATAAGGTAATCAGACGCCCTTATCACTCGGCTTGGTGATGAATGCAACTTTTATTTGTAATTTTCAATTTAATTTTGCCTTAAACCGTATGCTTTGACTAAAACAATTGTGAGAAAGATGATCTAATATTACCTGTTTTCGTATTGTTAACTTTGTGCCTTATTGAAGAGACGAGTGAGCTTTGCTCTAACCACTATCTTTTATCTCCAACCGCGGGTATATTGCCTCCTGGGCTGAGGGATCGTTGATAAGGGTGAGTGGTGTGTGGTGGGAGTGAGGAGGAGTGGCATCAAGATAAGAGCTTTCTCAGCCAAAGCCGCAGATAACGAGTGTTATTTCCTTGCAACTTCTTCTTTGGTGAAACGAATCAGAAAATAAAAATCTTGATTTGTTGGTTAGGTAAAAAATCATTATAAACTTTGAATGAAGACAGAGTTTCGAATCATTTTTAAGACAAAGAAGATTATAATAAATGTCTTCTGAGATTAAGAGGGAAACATCATTTTACTGCATTAGGAGACCTTCAGAAGGGTAAGAAGAAATAAAACCAAATAACTAAAATAATATGAATTAAATTTTTTTTACACTTTTGAAGACTACTGTATCCTTATTTTCTCACATTTCTTTTGTAATATGTTATCTATAAATGACATTGATGCATTTAAAGACAATTTTTTTTATGCATAAAACCTGAGTATATAGAATTTCTCATCCTAAAATATGGACTGATCAGAATCCTCTCAGGATGTACCACAAATCACTACACGTTTTTCTAAGCCCTTACACATCTGTTCATTTAAGGTACACCTTGATATATTCAAGCCATTTTGTGGTTACACTGGTTCAACTTGTGAAGGTTATGTGTTGTGATAGCCTACCAGTATTCGGCAATTTCATGGCACTATAGAACCGTCCACCAGTTGTAGACAATTATAACAGCACCATCCTTTTATTGTTTATGGAAAATGTAGTCAGTGGAACTCTGCAGCAGCTGATGTTGGTGGCTAAATATTGAAATGAAGATTCCATGCTATTTGAAGGCAACAAAATGAGTTAAGATATAACTAGAGTATCCTCCCTAGATGTTAGGATTCATTCCTTTGTTGCATCAGTCTACCAGAAGACCTTTGCACACTGATGAAACTCACTTTACCTTTTCATAAAAACTGCTTCGCCTTCATTGAATAAGAGTGATGATGTATCACATCCAATCAAGGCACAGAGGAATGAAAATTTAAAAGACATGCAGTTTGTGCTATGTGCAGACTACAAATAGAGCATCTTTAAGTGTACATTCTTTGGTTTACCGACTATGATGACAAAACGTGGTTGCAAAGAGCAGAGACATCAGGGTCATAATTAATTACAATCATTTGTCTGTGAACAACAACAGGGATTTCATTAAGACAATAAGATAGTTGGCATCAACACTTGCTTCGAAATTTTTTGGCATCACACTTACTTAAAGCACTTGGATATCTTCTTATTATATATCAGTTTATTTCGTTAAATTATGAAAATATAAATTTGTTCATCATTGTAGCCTTTGTTAGGACACTTTTTATTCTCCTTGGAAGATTCTTTAGCTACAGTGAACAGTTTTGTAAACGTTTTGTAAACGAAAATGGCAGCACAGAACGAATTTTTGACATAATAGCCATTTAATCAAAATAAAGAAATGTTCTCCTCAATATAATTCATGAACTGTAGCTACCAATTATGGTAACATATTGTGTAATGCAGTGAGATTGAGGCTCAAAAGTCGCTGTCTTTCAGCAGAGGGGATATTATCAAGAATATGCAAATATTTCATATAGAATGTATATCACAACCACATTCATCTAGCAAATTCTCCTTTTCCTGGGTTAACATATTATACATTGACATAAGTGTTAGCATATACTCCAAGCAACCCTGGCATACGAACTAGTAATGAGCTTTTCAGACATTTTATTAATGGTTAATATTTAGTTCTGATAGTAAGCTGTCTTCTGACGCTCAATTTAGTTTTTTTTTTTTTTTTTTTTTTTTTCACTTAAGCCACGTTTGTATGTGGTAGTCAAAGCATCAATGTATATGGAAAGAAATCAATATTTTTACAGAAGAATTTTCAAGGAAAATACGCCTAAGGACCTTAAAAAGGATGCCTTCCCATTCATCATACAGTATTTGAAAGAATTTTATACTCATAAACATCTTTCAGAGCTTTTTCTGAAACAAAAGAGTAAAGTTGTGAGCTTGTGATATGCTATCTTCCTTCTGACCGTGCAGAATTAACTGACACTTATTTATGTCGGATGGCAAGAACGCCTTCCAAACTTCCATAATGATTACTTGATATTGCTGATTGTCGGTCATTTTGCAGTAACTATAACAGATTTGTTCATAGCCAAAAGATATTTTGTTTCATGGCTACCACCTAATTACACTAAGTGAGTACAGCAGCTGAAGAGTTTCCTTCCTCTTACTGAAAAAGTTTATTCTGTACTTCCTGAATAACTTTGTTACATAAGGATTGCAGTTCTGGCAAATTCAAGACCTTATTTCTGTCTTTAATTCTATTTCTTTCTTCATTCATTTTATTTCTAAGGCTTCTATAATTATTTATTTGTTAATTTATTGACTTGTCAGAGTGAGCCTTGTTTTGTATATTATTGTTTATTAAGCCTAATTCTAAAGGATTTGTTTCTTTCTTTTCTTAATTAGAGCAAAGCGAGTTATTAACATATACCTGCATAGTTCCATCAGCATGCAGCAGTTTATGATCGATACCTTTTGTAAGGTTTTGAGCACCTTAGGGACGAGACATTCCCCCTCCCACTCCTCACTTTTAATTTCCGAAGCTATTGTAATTATATGAAATTTATCTGGCTTATTTGTTAAAGCAACCTTACCAGCTAATTAAATAGCAATTATGTCAGTCAAACAGCTTAGTACAGAACTTCAAGCGAGTGGGGAAATTCTTGATAAAAGCAAAAAATTTTCTTCTCTTAGAATCATCAGGGTTCGACCTTTGCTTTTGTAACTGGAGCAAAGTGATAAAATTTCTCTAAAGCATCCAATTGACATTTTTGAAAATTATCGAATGAAGACATGAAAATCAAGTAAATGTAAATGTGTGTATGCTTCCAAAACACGAATTTAAAAAAAATTGGTTAATATTACCATGTTTCTATATCTGAGGTATTGATTTAGTATCATTGGTCAATATATAATGCAGTGGAGGTTTAAAAAAAAAAAAAAATTATTCTAGTCTAGCCGAAATAATAATGAGAATAGTGAATGCAACCCTTGATGAATATAAGTTTCCCAAATCTGAGAAAAGGGCTATAGTCACACCAGTTTTAAAAAAAGCACTGAACTATCATGAATTAAGCTTATATAGACCTGTTTCGAATCTATCCTTTGTTTCAAAACTGCTGGAATACGTAATTCTTAAACAACAAGTCAGTCACTTAGAAGAAATAGAAGCTTTGTCTGACAGCCAATCTTCTTACAGAAAACTATACTCTACGGACACAACCATCTGCTCTTTTGTAAATGATAAGCTGAAAATGAAGGAAAAAGAAATGTGGTATTTCAATATTGCTCGATTTTAGTACTGCTTTTGATACAGTTGTGCATGAACTGCTACTAAATGATCTACGGTCAATCGGCGTTAAAGATCAAGCTTTAAAATACCTAAAAGACTACTTGGTTGGTAGAAATTACTGTGTACAAATTGGAAACTGTTATTCATCATATGAACCCTTAAACAGAGGGGTATCCCAGGGGAGACTACTTGGCCTAATCTTACTTTGTATCTATACAATTGGTCTATCGAAAATACTGCAAAGGTATGGTGTGAAGTTCAAACTATTTGTGGATAACACACAATTTTACTTCTCCATAAATGATATACATGACACTACTGAAACTCTAAACTGAATCCTTGATAGTGTTAGAGAATGGATGACAATGAAACAACTGGAATAGAATGAGAACAAAACTAAATTCATGGTGGTGTGTAAGAGGAACAGCGTGGGAAACTTGGCCGATATTCAAATGAACATAAATAAGGCCTCAGTGCCGATATCAAGTAAAGTTCGAGATCTAGGTGTATTTCTTGACTGTAACCTGTCTGTAATTCCCAAATAAATTTTGCAATAAAAAGTACTGGTTATCATCTAAGAAATATTGCGTTTATAAAGAAAGTGCCTGGACGAAAATTCTGTAAAGAAACTTGTAATAAACTGTTATTATCAGGATTAAATACTACAATTTTATCTATTATAATTTAGCAAAAGTGCAACTCAAGAAATTACAAAACATAATAAACAGAGGAGCAAGACTGATAACAGGTGTCCCACTTACAGAAAGGATCACTCTCTACTAATTGATTTACACTGGCTACCGATAAAAGTGTGAATTGAATTTAAAATATGTACAATAACCCACCAAGTTATCAGAACCGATAGTCCAAAATACTTAAGAGAATTGCTACATATTGCACAGCCAACAAATCTTGTCAACACAAGAATAGTTACAGATGGCTTCAAACTGTTGGAGCCTAGATATATGTCCACTTTAGACTCCAAGGCCTTCAAATATGCGGCCCCGAGGCTATATAATAAGCTCCCCCGAAACATCCGAATGATTAAAGGCATTAATGCTGTAAGGAGGGAGCTGAAGACTCTTTTATTTCAACAGTCATAAAACAGTGACAATTTAACAGTAAATGAACAATACGCGATATGATACGTTAAATACTCTGAATGAACAAGGTGAACGAGAGTGAAGGTCTTGTAGAGAGTAGGGTTCCCCTGCTGTATGGGACCAGAAAATTAGCCGTTAAAGTCAAAACAAAGTAAAGAGTTTTTAGGCACCGAATTGACCTAGCACCCTCCAGGCCTCAAGAAAATTGATTGCCAACCCTAACCAGGGTCGCTACCCCAGGGTTAGGAATCCCTGACCTAGAACTTTCTTCACATTAACCATCCACCTAAACCTTGGCCTTCCTCTTCCACTTCTCCCTTCAACTCTTGGATCTATCACCCCCTTCAGCAGACGGATATTTTTCATTCTCTCTTGATGGTCAAATACATATATATTAAATCTACCTGTTAATTCATCTCTTATACTCATTCTCATCCTCAATACTTCGTTCCTAACCCTACCTAATCGTGATACATCAGCCATAAACCCCTCAAAAATTTCCTTTCTAACATATTCAATTTCTGTGACTCTGGTACTTTTATTCCAGACAACGCTTATCCATACATCACAGTTGGTTCAACCACTTTCGTATACAAAATTTTCTTTGCATTCATTCTTAAACCTCTATTTTTTACTTCTCCATTCACTTCCCATAATACTTCACATCCTTCATTCCCTCTCTTGCGTATATCTTCTTCTACACTACCATTTGCAGCAAAAAAAAAAAAAATAATAATCCAAGTGCTTAAAATGATCTACACCATCAAGTAACTACATTTAGCATGACATTCAACCTAGCACTACCTTCTATTCTTGTCCATCTCATAACCTTATTTTTATCCACATTATCTTTGAACTTCCTTCTCTCACACACCATCCAAAATTCTGCCACTAATCGACACAGCTTCTCCCCCAAGTCTTCTACCAATACACTATCATTCACAAACAACAACTGATTCACCGCCCGCTCCTGAACACTATCATATATCAGTTTCAGTCCTCGATCAAGCACTAGAGCATTCAACTCTCTCACAACCTCCTCAACAAACAAATTGAACATCCATTGTTACATCATACATCTCTGTCTCAGCCCCAGTGTCAATGGAAATCATTCATTCACTATTATAACACATTCTCTTCTTCCTATGTATAAACTAATCACTGCTTGCAACAGTCTTTCACTAATTTCATATAAGCTAATAATATTCCAAATTGCTTCCCTATTAACTCTGTAATAGATTTCTCCTGATCCATCAATACAACATACTCCTCCTATCCATTTGCTAAATATTTCTCACATATCTGCCCTACTGCAAAAATGCAAAAATTTGATTCATACATGCCCTACCTGTTCTAGAACCACCTTGCACTTTTAAGATTGCATTTTCAGTTTCATCCTTATTCTATTATTTATCACTTTGCCATAGACTTTTCCAACTACACTCAACAATCTAATACCCTTTTCATTACAACACTTAGCACATCTTCCTTACCATTGTATAGTCCACTGCTACTATTGACAACATAACATTTATCAAGCAATCTCACCAAACTTTCTAGTACAGTCACACCCTCTTTTAACATCTCGGCATTTAAACCATCTATACTAGGTGCTTTTTTTCCTTCTTTTGTTTTATTTAGTGCTCTCTTAACTTCCTCCCTTGTAATATATCTCATTCTCATCTCCCATCAGAGCCACTTTAAAACATGCAACATCAATTTTATATGCCTCCCCATTATCTTTATCATTCAACCAACATTCAAAATACTCAACCCAACTTTTCTTCGCCTCCTCTCCTTCCAAAAACCTTCATTTTTATCTTTCACTGTCCCCACATCTCGGTACATCCTTCCTTACTCCCTCACTTCTTTCCAAAACTAGTTCTTATTCTCTTCATATGAATGACCCAATCCCTGGCCCATTACCAGTCTGCCTCCCTCTTTACCTGTCCTAAATCCGGTTTTGCTCCTACATTTTTCTCTCTGCATCTTTCATACTTTTCTACGCTTTCATCTTCGGTGTTTTATTCCTCCATTCACTACCCATCCTCATGCTTCGTCCAACAATCCTCAAGTTATACATCTCAGATGCAATTCCACCAAAATTTCTTTTCACTACCTTACAGTTCTCATCTAGATCACTTTAAGTTTGTCATAGGCCACTTTCAACCTTTCGCTTATTCACTTTTAATATATATTTTTTTTCCAACTCTCAAACCTTCACTACATATATTTTACATCATCATGCTATTTCTCTACTATTTTGTTACAACTAAATTTTGATTAATAAAAAAAGATCATGAATATAGTTAGCTATACTCCTTAACACATGCACATCTTTCATTCTTCCAAGCAATGGGTCTCCAATGTGATAAATTATTCCAGTTTTAATTGCCGTAATCTGAAGGTAATTCATACCAGGTAAAATGTCAACAGCAAAGTTAATTACGTCAAAACTCAATTGCATCTTAAACTGTGGGAGTCTACAAAATTGAATGTTGGCTTGTAAGTTTCAATCCAATTTCTCTAATTTTTATAATATGATTTATAAAATTGATAATAATGACAATAATGATAATGAATACATACATAACTATAATGAAAAAAAAAATAACGATATAATAGTAATGACTCGTTAATAGTATTATCATATCTATCACCATAAGGGTTCTGTAATACATCATTGTTCAAGAAAATTAAGAAACAAGAATCACTCTCTTTTTATTTCTAATTGAATTTAAATATATAAAAGTAGTAACATGAATGTTTATGTTTTCTACGGCACGTACATATGTAATAGTTAGAATAGTAATATTACATGTTTAAAACAAATGACGTAATATGTCATGTTGGTTGGAAGAGCTAACCCTGAGATTTGCTGTAGTCATTCAAATTATAAGCAGGATGTATAATGCTAACCTCGCAGATTGACATTCTTTCTTAACGTCAACACATTGTCTCCTCGTGTGAAAGTTTGTGACGTCACCGGATGCAGGTGTCTTCCGATTCCGTCACTTGGCTAAATTAAAGCAAGCATACGATATTTGGGATATCGATAATTTATTCAGTTCATATCTAAACTTCACCAGAATTGGTCATGTGGACCAACACAGCTTCCTCCAGTGATGGAGATGTTTAACTCTGTTGTTTATTGAAAATAAAACTTAAAAACCATTAAGATGTATTCAGTAAACCATTTAAATACATCTGAAAACAACTCATACTCAAATGTGTGCTTAAGACAGTAGCACACCAATAAATGGTGGCAGCGGTTAAACTCTAAGACAGCGATTAAACTCTAAGAATTAGAGAAATATCTTCAAGACTTCAAAATATATAGCTGTAAAACCAGAACAATATCTTCAAGACTTCAACATAAAAGCTGTAAAACCAGAGAATGATCTTCAAGACTTCAAAATAAAAGCTGTAATACCTGATAAAGATCTTCAAGAACTCAAAACTATCTACAAGAATCTACAATTTTGACTAAGTCCAACGGAAAAACTAACATCAACATATGTTAGTAAACAACTTGAATCTTCAATCAACATCCTAGGAAACCCAAGGACTGGCGTTCAACAATTGCAAGACATATCCAGGAAGAACTACATTCAACAAGAAACTAGAACGAGACATCGCTAACAAAACATCAAGAGAGAGAGAGAGAGAGAGAGGACGTGTCGACTTCATATAAAGCTAAGTACAGAGATTTTGTATTTATTTCAGTTTGGGCAGTGAAGTGTAGTTATCACAAGTCGTTAGTCAATTATTACTGGGGTGAGTGAATTCCTAAACTTTGTTATAAGAAACTCCGAATTCTCATTTAGAATTTTTCTTTCTTTGTGCTAATTCCTTTTTCTTTCATAAACTCTTGGGGGGAAATGTATTGGGATTAGTAACATTGTTGGGGGAATTTTATTATACATATGCGTTTACGCAGTGGGCGTCTGTACTCATATAGATATTTTGATAGGATTGAAAGGGGTCAAAGAGATAGAAAAAAAAATACAGCAGTCATGGCTCCTCCTGTCAGCCCTACCCCTGGACCTAGTGGTGTAGGCCAGGCTAATCCTCCTCCAATTGTGACGCTTGTAAATGCCAGGTCAGCAATCCTTCCCTTTCAAGGTCGTGTCAACGGGTTCTTGCCACAAAATGTGGAGTCATGGATTTCATCCGTTGATTCCCATTTAAATGCCAAACAAATCGTAGATCCTTTTGTACAATTACAAGAAGCTAAAAGTTTTATAGATTTTTCTAAGGGGGATGCGAGTGCGTATTTAAGAGGTGTTTCATTTCAGGAAGCAGTTACTTGGGATGATTTCAAAGTTAGGTTACGCGCGATTTATGGGGGTGAGGAAGCTTTGGATGTAGTGTTAACGTTACGAAATACACTTAATCAAGCCACTATGAATCGGCTTAATGTTGTTGAGAGAGCAGCTCTCATAGCTGATAGGCTTAACGAATATCAGGACATTTTAGGTAATTCCACTTGGGTTACTAACGATAACATCTCCGTGAAAGATTTTTTACGATTAATGTATTTAACTTGCATGACACTTATGTTGCCTGAAGCTTTAGTGCGGTGCTTTGATAAGAAGTTAATGCCTGCAAGTACGGAATTGGATGTCTATAAACAGATAAAGAAACACATGTCCAAGTGTCCAGGTCTCGATCCCGTGTTAACTCAAGTTTTTGCTAAGAATGAAACAAAACCACAAACAGTGAACGTAATTAACAGTCCAGTAGCGGGAGTGACGTGTTACAACTGCAAACGTCAAGGTCACATAAGCGCAGACTGTAGAACGAAATTTTGTTCGGTTCACAACACAGCATCACATTCTTATAGTCAATGTTACGCGCGTAAGACACAACGATATCCTAGAAATACACAGTCAATTCCACAGTCAGTTCCATATGGAAATAAAAAGAAAAATCCTCATTTTAACAATAAGAAGAAACAACAAAATGTCAATGCAGTTCAGAGTCCGAAACAAACAAACACTTCTTCAAATATCGCTGAGCCTGGGCCGTCAAACAAGACCTCGCAAAGTCAGCCTAATTTTCAGAATGTGCAGAGCAAAGCAAATACCACATAGTTAACTCTAGAGGGGAAGAGAGTGATGTTGGGTCAAGGTCATTTATGTCAACATCAATAGTATTGAATAATCAATTTAATGTTTTATCAGATAATTGTGAGACAATAGATTTTCCTATGAAACACACGGCCGAATTAAGTAAAACAGTGCATGCTCCCGTAGATTTGCAACGAATTCATACAATAATAAGCCAAAATGAGTTACGGCCAACCTTATATGCTGTAAATTTAGAACACAAATCCTTTACGTTATTTTTTGACTCTGGTAGTCCACGTAATATTATGGATTTGAAGACGCATCATTTGTTGTTTTCGAACTTTCCGATTGAAAAATCAGGAATTAGACTTTCAGGTATAGGAAATAATGAATTAAACGTCATAGGCATAACTCATATTCAGTTCAGTGTCGGTAATCGCACGTTTGCCGATACATTTGTTGTTGTGAAAAACATTAATATGTATCCAGCTGTAATTATAGGATACCCATCTATGGGAAATCAAAACATTATCTTAGCTCCTGCAAAGCACGGCGTGTATATCAAAGGGAAATTCTATAAGTCTTCTAATACCTTAAAGTCAGTTTTGGATAAAAAGGAGACGACAAATGTAACCGTAACGTACGTTGAAGAACCAATAACTTGTCTCACTAATAAAGAAAAAATATACGCGACCCAGCAGAATTCTCGTTCACCCGTAATATCATCTTGCACGCAATATATCGAACCAAACATACCTTCGAATTTAATAGTGCAAATAAAGAAAACACTACCGGGATCTGAAATATTAATCCTTTCCGATACTTTGAAAACTAACGGATTGTCTGTCACACAAGCTATTTATACAGTAGGCTACCTTCAGCAATGTAATATCGAAGTCTGTAATCATTTAAATAATACTTTAGTAATTCACGAAAATCAACATATCTTGGATGTAGAAGTTTATAAACATCGTATTCTTACCGTTGCTGAAATCAATCACTCTCAATCAGTTGCGGATGAATCCCTTTTACGATCTATTAAAAATAAAATCAGTAAGGACATTCAAGACGAAGAAATTCAGCAGAAAATTTTTGAACTTTTAACTAAATATACAGATGTCTTTTCCACTACGGATGGATCCTTAGGAAAAACAGATGTGATCGAGCATCAAATAAGGTTAAAAGACAAGAAAAAAATTATATATGTACCCTCGTACAGACTCCCTATGAAATTCCAGAATGAAATAAATGATGAAGTAGGTAAAATGTTAGAGGAAGGAGTCATTAGAAAATCAAATAGACCTTATAATTTTCCTTTAATAGTTGTACCGAAAAAAGATCGAACATGGCGTATCTGCGTCGACTTTCGTCGTCTAAACGAGGAAACGATCCCTGATCGATTCCCAGTGCCATGTACTGATGATATTTTGTCTTTGTTAGGTCAGAATAAATATTTTACCAGTTTGGACTTACTTAAAGGCTTTCACCAGATATCATTAGAAGAAGATAGTATCCCATACACAGCCTTCAGCACAGCCAGGGGACATTATGAATTTTTACGGATGCCTTTTGGTTTACGTTGTGCTCCTATAACATTTACAAGAATGATTAACATAGTGTTTGGAGACTTGTTAGGGGATATATTGCATGCCTATATGGATGATCTTGTAATCTTTTCCAACACCTTAGAAGAACATCTACGTAAGTTAGAACTAGTACTACAGAGATTAAGACAACATAACTTAAGGGTAAAGATTAGTAAGTGTGAATTTTTCAAAACAGAATTAATATATTTGGGTTTCATGGTGTCAAGCCAAGGTCTTAAAGTAGTCCATGATAAGGTGTCGGCTATACGTAATTTTCCCATACCTACTAATGTCAAGGGAATACAGCAATTTCTGGGTTGTAGTGGATATTACAGGCGTTTTATACGCAACTATTCAATAATAGCCGCTCCTTTAACTGATCTTACGAAGAAGGGCGTAGATTTCATATGGTCTGAGCAACATCAACAGGCGTTTAATACTTTGAAAGATGAACTGTGTAGTTCTCCTATCTTAAAATTTCCTGACTTCGGTAAGGAATTCTTCATTGCAACAGACGCCTCAGACTTAGGAGTAGGAGGGGTATTGCTTCAGCAATATGATAAACAGTTTTTCCCGATAGCTTTCTATTCTCGAAAATTGAGAACTTCCGAAAGTAAGTATGCAGTAATAGACAAGGAAGGACTAGCTATTGTTAATTCGCTAGTGCATTTTAAGTTCATAATTTACGGTTATCCCGTTAAAGTTCTTACTGACCATAAACCACTAACAGAGTTCTTTAAAGGCTTCAATCACAGCCCTAAACGAACTGGGTGGCATTTAATCATTCAAGATTTTGGCGCAAGAATCGGGTATTTACTTGGGAAAGCAAATATCATTGCGGATGCATTATCACGCAACCCCGTGTCATCTTGTACGGAGTCTTTAGCTGAATTAATAGATATATCAACATCCATGCCTATTGTAAAAACAATATCTGAACAAGAAGATTTAGGCTGGAGTGCTGAATTGTTACAGACTGAGCAAAGAAAAGATCAGAAAATAGAAACAATTATAAATGCTTTGAAAGGCAATCATAAAGAAAAAGAATATATAAAGTATAAGCAGCAGAATTATATAATCAAAGATAATATTCTGTGTAGGACTGTGACAAGGAAAACCCGCAATACACCACATGTAACTAACGACCAGGTAGTAGTACCAATCTCACTTATTTCCACTGTCCTGAATTGGTTGCATTCAAATCCATTACATGGACACCCTGGGTTTTCATTAATGTCACAGAAAGCCAAATCATTGTTTTATTGGCATACAATGCTTACAGATATAAAAAGACACATAGCTAATTGTCGCACATGTCAGGAAAACAAAGGACATACGAAAACACCTGTCAGCCTAGGAGCTTATCCTGTTCCCAATCAACCCTTTGAAAGAATACATTTAGATTTGTTAACAGGATTTTACGAGTCAGACAGAGGAAAT
The DNA here is from genome assembly GCF_036898095.1 of Palaemon carinicauda. Lineage (NCBI taxonomy): Eukaryota > Metazoa > Arthropoda > Malacostraca > Decapoda > Palaemonidae > Palaemon > Palaemon carinicauda. The sequence goes on along the minus strand of NC_090758.1, from coordinate 65,726,402 downwards.
AAGCACCTCTTAGTAATTATAGATGCTTTAACTCGATATACAGAACTAATAGCGCTTAAAACTAAAACTGCGATTGAATGCGCTAGGAAGTTTTACGAGTGTTACATTTGTAAACATGGAATTCCACACATGATAATCTCAGACTCGGGTGGTGAATTTAATAATCACTTTCTAACCTCATTGTGTGAATTCCTCAACATAAAGAAGATTAATACCATGATATATCACCAAGAGGCGAATGGGCTAGTGGAAAGAGCAAATAGGAAGATATTAAATATATTAAGGGTAACACTAGGGGGATCAGACCCCAACTGGGATATTGCAATACCGGCGGCACTGAGTACTCTGAATCATTCATATCATATATCAATTAAAATGTCACCGCATGAAGCATTGTATGGTACCCCAGTTAGAACACCATGTATTAACGCCTACAACTAATCTATCAAATCCTTTAAAAGAATGTATAAATGCAAGTATAAGTCGATATGATATCCTTCGAAAGAATTTAGAAGAATCACAAATCATAATGAAAAGGAATCATGATAAAATAGCGAAACCAACTAAAACATATACCGTGGGTGATAACATCTATATTCAAATAAATGTCAGAAAAGGGCTCAACTATAAACTAACACCTAAGTTTGAAGGCCCATTTAACATTTTGGAAACATTAACGGCCAATAGGTTTAGAATTCAAAACGTAGCCCAACCCACGGATGAGAGAATAGTACCATTGTCTCACATAAGAAATTAAAAAGAAAAGAGAGGAAAAGAAGTGAGGAAAAATTTTATTTTGTGTGACTAAAAGTTTTCTTTTTAATACAGGAGTAATTACATATATTTTTTCTCGTTACAGGTTTCCAAGATGAATTTTTTGTTGTTGGGAGTGATATTGTTCGCTCAGACATTTTTCTCGTATGGGATGAGTTCTAAGACTAAAAATATATATTTTAAATGTGGCAATATAGTTGAAAGACAAGAAGACATTTTTGTTACATCAACCAACGTAATTGTCGAAGTGCATATGCAAGCAATTTTTCTTCAAGAGAATGATGTCACTAGCTTAAGAACCGCCATTTCAAGGTTTTCTGCATCATTGGATGAGTTGCATAGGAGACATTTTCATTTGACTACTAAGAGTTTGCTTGGATCAACATTAAAAGTTGCAGAGATGCTATCTGATGACTTGAAAAATAAGACTGGCGAGACCGGATCTTTGGCTTATGACCTTTTGATGTGGACTGTAGGACACGAACATAAAGAAAGACGGAATCCGTTCATTTATGCTGCATTAAGCATCTTTGGGTCTGTTGCAAGTTTAGGTTTAGGACTTTCCAATCGTCTTAAAATTAGTAATCAAAATAAGAAAATTGAGTTCTTGACTCATAAAGATGAATTGATTATGTCAGAACTAAGGGATCAGTTAGCTTCAATCAATAAAATTATGGATTTGTTAAATGAACATTCAGATAATATCGTTCAAATTATGGAAGTACAGGATTTGTTGGCAACATTAACGTATTATGATTCAAAGATAGATCACATACATAACAGAATTGCACATTTCATTGAGAAATCCAAGGATTATGTAGAAGCTATCACGTTAGCAACTAAAGGTGTATTGTCGCCCCATTTGTTGCCTATACGTTACTTAAAATTAGTTCTGGAGAACGGAAGGGATAAACTAGGCTATGTTCCTTTGTTAGACGAACATAGGTTAGAATTTTATTACAGCCTAATTACAGTAAACGTAGATAATAACAAGATTAGGATTACAATTCCCTTTGATTCTTCTGATGCCTGGCAATCTTACAGGATATCACCATTTCCGACTTTCATGACGAATCACTCAAATCCAGTAATATCCAGTTTGACAGGACACGTATTGATTTCCCCAGACAAGGAAACATATACGGTCATTAAAGACTTAAATCAATTAACTCACTGTTCAGACGCAATGGATAGAAAAATATGTACAGCTGACTCATTTGAATTCCGTAAAAACTTAATGGATTCATGCGAGTTAGGTATAGTGCTAGACGGTGCTCTCTCCCATACAAGTGAAGATTGTCTGGATAAGCTTTATCCCTTTGACAATAAAGAATTCAATTGCAGACTAAATAATGGCTCGTGGATACGATACGACAAGGACGGCTTCAATGTATCATGCCCTGATGGATCCACATCCTTCAACCACATCTTCGTCGCAGCAGATGGCTGTATCGGGACTTCCCCGAATTCCATGGTGACTGGCCTACGGACAATCATCAGAGAACGAGCCTACTTCGCGAACTTCACGTGGACCTCTACAATGCCAGCACTTCCTCTCCCCTACAACGGCCGTGTGGCAAAGCAGTTGATGAAACTTACCGAAAAAGACCATCTGTCACCGACTTATGAAGAAATTCTTCACCCCATAATACTGGCTAGTTTGTGTGTAACGGTGATAATTTTTTTCGCCGTGAACATCCTTGTTTGGCGTAGGTTACGGCACAGCAAGCAGCTACAAAGGAACGAGTTGAATAGCCCTGACAATACCCCCTACCTGATCCAGTTCAAAGCTGTATGAGTGGCCACCTCATTCGTTAAGGGAGTAATTTGTCGGGAAGATGTTTGTATGAAAAGCTGATTAGTACGCTAGTAATATGTAATTAAAGAAATTCTCTACATTTGCATTGTTAAAAATACATTTAAAATAACATTTAAAAAAATAAATAAAATAAAAAGGATATAAATCATTTTTTTCTCTCGGCATCTAATAAAAGTATATAAGCCGGAATGTTAAAAAAAAGAAAAGAGAAAAAAAAAGTATAATAAAATATATAACAGAATCTATGGGCATCTAATAAAATATATCAGCCCTATATATAAATATATATATATATATGTACGAAACCGTGGTACGTGTACGTACCAGGAATTCGTGTTTGTGCACTAAAAATTGAGTATCTTGTTTCTGACAAAGGTAACAATTATTCTTTATCAAGTTACCGAATCATTTGTAAGTCAGAATTTATTTTGTTTTTTGGTACCATATAATCATTTGCTAGCAATGTACCATATATATGATCTTGGTTTTATCATGCATTTTTCTTTTTGCTTTGGTAATATCTTTTTTTGTATGCATTATTGTTATTATTTTTTGGTGTGCCTGTTTGGACATTCGTCCTCAGTTGGTTATGGCTAATGTTAAACAAAGAATAGTACGTATGTCCAGTCACACCTAATAACCATGTTTCGGCTTGTTGTTAAATTTTTGTAAAAAAATTGAGATAGCTGGCCGAGCTTATGTAATAGTTAGAATAGTAATATTACATGTTTAAAACAAATGACGTAATATGTCATGTTGGTTGGAAGAGCTAACCCTGAGATTTGCTGTAGTCATTCAAATTATAAGCAGGATGTATAATGCTAACCTCGCAGATTGACATTCTTTCTTAACATCAACACATTGTCTCCTCGTGTGAAAGTTTGTGACGTCACCGGATGCAGGTGTCTTCCGATTCCGTCACTTGGCTAAATTAAAGCAAGCATACGATATTTGGGATATCGATAATTCATTCAGTTCATATCTAAACTTCACCAGAATTGGTCATGTGGACCAACACAGCTTCCTCCAGTGATGGAGATGTTTAACTCTGTTGTTTATTAAAAATAAAACTTAAAAACCATTAAGATGTATTCAGTAAACCATTTAAATACATCTGAAAACAACTCATACTCAAATGTGTGCTTAAGACAGTAGCACACCAATACATACACTGTAATGATATTGTTTTTTCATCTCTTCTCTCTTGCAGTGATAATTAAAAACCCTGTTTAAGCTTGACATCGAAGGATTCATTCTGTTTGAATTTCTCTGCCCTTGTTGCCTTTAGCTGTTAGTATATAAGCTCATTATCTTGTTGAATAGAGTCACCTACATTTACCTTGCCTCTCTGTTAGTAGACCACAGCTACCTTACGAAATTAGTTTTTTCGGAATTGACCAGTTCCACACAAATTCTATGCTCAATTCGGCACCCTACCTTTTTTATGCCACTTAGATCCACGGTGGATTGATGAAATTGCCATCCTATACCAGCAGAGAAGCGTTCTCCTGATTCCGGTGCACTGAAATTCAGTTTAGCATAAAAAACGTTAATTTTTTGAAATGGGAAAGCAGATTATGTCCTCACGGAGACTTTCCCAGGTATCTGCAAGTGGATTTACAACCAAGAAGATGTCCTGATAGCCTTTGATGCCCTAAGAAACATACCTCACAAATCAGTACTCATCATCGACAGCCAGTGGCTTTTCTCAGTTCTCTCAACGTCCATTGGGGAACCAAAAAGCTACAATCTTCCTCATGGAAATGACCAGAATAGCTCGTGTGCAACATGTGGTAAACCGCCTTCCTAGGAAAGTGAATAGTCTATGTGCTCTTCACGTACAACACTTACCAAAACCTTCCCGATGTTAATACCTTACCAATGAAGGACCTAATGACACAACTCAACATACTTATGTTATTGAGACCCAATTCACCACCTTCAAAACTTCCATCAACGTGTACACTCTTGATGGAAATATCAACTTCTTAATACTGACCAAAAGTGAAGTGAATACAGTGAGAAATAGGCATTTGCCATGTGACCTGCCAGAGTGATGACAAAGCCACCCACCTCCCACATAAGCTGGCCCTTGCTCAAAACCCAACCAATGACTTTGAAAGCCAATTTCGGATGTCCTTCAGCTGTAGTTCTGTAGCTACCACTCCAGATTAGAGACTTCCGTGAGGAAATGTGTTTACGGGTGACACTGGCCGCATAAGCTTGTAGGTAGGCCATTGATTTTGATGGTGGAC
>NC_090758.1:65706554-65709054 GCF_036898095.1 Palaemon carinicauda | reverse complement strand
CTTTATATACAAAACCTCAAGGCAACAGGACATAACAAGTTAACAAGACAGACAATGTTACAGAGGAAAACAGCAGACATGAATTTTCATGTTCGTTTAGTGCGAGGGAAGAGCGAAGATACAAGCATAATATATGCAAAAGGAATTATGTACAATTGTGTGACACACGGTTGGTACATGGCTCCCCCCCTAAAAAATGACATACTGTACATGTTAAATAGGGCGCCCTGATCTAGAGAGGCGAACAGTAGGCGGGTCATCTGCGGAAGATAAGTAGGTTTTAGACGATCAATGGAGACCCAGTCTTCTTTGCCCCGAATGTTTAGAGGAATGCTTTCGGACTGCGTCGGATCACAAGGAAAGGGCCCATGTAAGGGGGCGTTAGTGGTGGCTTGCTGGTGTCGTTGCGCAGGAAGACGTGCGTTGCGCAGGAAGACGTGCGTTGCAGAGTGCAAGTCCGTTGGTATGTGATGCTTCGCTGGGGGCTTGTAAGTCTGGCGACACGGAGTAAATTTTCCCAGGACGTGACGTATGCGCTGGAGATCGTTGGAGGAGGTTGTAGAAGGAAAAAATTCGGCAGGGACAACCAACGGGTCGCCATACACCATTTCAACTGCCGAGACGTCGAGGGCGTCTTTAGGAGTGGTCCTTAGTCCCAGGAGGACCAAGGGAAGCTGAGTAAACCAGTTGCAATCCTTGCAGCGGGACTTCAAAGCTGCTTTGAGGGTGCGATGAAAACGTTCAACCATTCCATTGGCAACGGGGTTTTAGGCCGTTGTCTGATGTAGGGTGATGCCCAGGAGATTCGCTAATGACGTCCACAATTGAGAGGAGAAAGTGGTTCCCCTGTCAGAAGTAATATGCTCAGGGATACCGAATCTTGAAATCCATCCAGAAAGTAAGGCAGATGTACATGAGGCGGACGTTGCAGTTTCCATGGGAATGGCTTCAGGCCAACGAGTGGAGCGGTCGATGACGGTAAACAGGTAACGGTGTCCTTGTGATGCGGGTAGGGGGCCTACAATGTTGACGTTAATGTGTGCGAAACGACGCTGAGGTTGAGGAAAGGTGCCCACTCCTGAATCCGTGTGTCGATGTACTTTGGAAGTTTGGCAAGAAGTACAGGCGCGGACCCAATCCTTAGCATCCTTAGAAATGCCGTGCCAAATGAACTTTGCCTTCAGCAGCTGTGCAGCAGAATGGCACGAGGGATGTGAAAGGCCGTGAATGAGATCAAACACCTGTCGGCGCATGGGAGCAGGAATCCAAGGTCGCGGTCCACCAGTACTGACGTCACAGAGGAGGGGGTGTTGGAGTCTTCGAGGGGAAAGTCTTCCCAACGGAGGGACGTGCAGGATGTCCTACAAGCTTGATACTCTGGATCCTGTCGTTGGGCTTCAGCCAGGGTGTTGTAATCCAATCCCAGTTGAACGGCATCCAACGTGTTTCTTGACAGGGCATCGGCAACAGGATTCATTTTCCCAGGGACGTATTGAAGGGTGCAATTGTATTCAGCCACGGCGGAGAGATGTCGGTGTTGACGGGCGGACCAGGCGTCAGACTGTCGAGTGAAGGCGTGCACCAGAGGCATGTGGTCTGTGCGAATGACGAAGGGCGTACCTTCTAAGAAATGGCGAAAGTGACGGACAGCCAAGTGCACCGACAGCAATTCTCGATCGAAGGTAGAGTAACCCGATTCTACCTTGGACAGTTTTCTGCTGAAGAAGGCCAATGGGCAGGGCGAGCCTTTGACCACCTGCTCGAGTACTGCACCAATAGCGACGTCGCTGGCATCGGTGGAGAGAAGGAGAGGGGCGTGTGGGATAGGAAAAGTGAGAGCCGCAGTAGTTGATAGGGCCTTCTTTGCATTGCAGAAGGCTGCTTCTTGAAGGGGACCCCACTTCAGGTGCTTTGGCTTGCCCTTAAGGGAGGCATAGAGGGGAGCAAGAGTGGCGGCAATGGCTGGGAGAAAACGGTGATACTAGTTGATCATGCCCAAGAATTCCTGCAGAGCTTTGACGGTCGAGGGCGCGGGGAAGTTCTGAACGGCTGCTATTTCGCAAAGACTGGGCCCGTCGTCTTGATATGGTGATAAATACTGTGCTTGGCAGGAACCGTTGGCGTTTGGCGAAGTTCTGGACGAAAAACTTCTGGGTACGATGTGAGGAGGTGGGCGTAGGCATCCGTTGGTGCGCTGATGTGGAGAGCGAGGTTAGAGGGGGCGGGTTGAAGAGGTGTCGACAAGTACGAGTCTGCGTTGACCAATCGTCGGTGGGCGACATCGACCAGAAGGTGGAAATGAGAGAGGAAATCCGCACCGAGGATTGGCATTGTGACGTCAGCAACGAGAAACTTCCAATTGAATTTACCGTTTCTGAACGATAATGTGAGGTTCTCGTAACCGTAGGTGGGTATCGCAGATCCGTTGGCAGCTACCAAGCGGACGTCGGCAGATGTAGACAGACTACGTCGTGCCTTGAAGAGTTTCCTTGGCAAAAGA